>NW_025538721.1:0-17173 GCF_020615455.1 Coregonus clupeaformis | reverse complement strand
CCTTTCCACCAAGTCTGACGGCCCAGAACTAACGCAAGTTTCGTGGAGGATCCACTACCGTTTCACCCATCTCGCCTGCCGCTTGGGAGCTGTGTCCTCAGAGCCCAAGGTTCCGAATGATAAATATGAGGGAGTCAAAAAGACGCCTGCCTCTTCCTTATGCAGTGAATTAGTGTTCGATCTACAGCCCTACTCTATAGCCACAGACAAGGCTAGGATAGCTTTTGTGATTGAGTTGTTAGTGTGGTCGAAGGCTGAGTGGGCTTCAGCCGTTTGGGAACGACAGATCCCTGCATGGCTTCATACTTCAGAAGGTCTACGGCCGAGATGAAGCTCTTCACCATTCCGTCCGAGGGAGGACGAAAATAGGCGCCTGTTTTCGCTTCGCCAAGGAACTTCAGTAACACTTCGCGGATCGAAAGGTTCAAGACGCTGGCTGTGGGAGAGTGGGTGGAATGAGAGTCTCTGCAAGCTACCTTACCAGGTCTGTCGAGCAGCTCAAGGGATGAGTTGATCTCCTATCCGGAGCCTAGTGACCTGGACAGCTTGGTAGCCTGTCTCATATTCGGGGTGGATAACGAGTCCGAGCGAAGGTGGAGTAGCTAAATGGGTTCCGTCCAACCGATCAGCTTTTCAGGTTCCAGTCGGTCGGGGGATTGGATCAGAATACGCGATCATCGTCCACCACACAGGATTAGGTGGAGAGGTCCTGTCTCCCATTCTGAACCCATGCAAGTGGGCGGCACGGGTTAACTAAGGAGGAGCGCCAACATAGACGTAGGGACTAACTGTTGCCTCTACTGTGGTGGTTCGGGACATTACCCGCCACTGGTTCCCGGCGGTCATTAAACCGCACAAGCCACAAAAGTTGGAGGACTTTAGCGAGCCAGTTTCGACTCTCAATACCTCTGTCAGACCCCCGCTTCCCGGCTACCCTTGGCGAACAGGAACCAGAGCTTAGCGATAACGCTTATCGATCTGGTGTATTGACAGCTTTTTGATGCCGGAGTTGGTGGAACAGCTGGGTCTTTCAAAGGAGCAATTGCCGGGAAGCCATTGAAGCCGCCACTCTGGACGGCAGTAGTCTGGCACGAATCACGATGAGGACTGAACCGTTAAGATGCTGTTGTCGGGAATCATTCTGAGATGATTTCATTCTTTCATTCTGTCAGTTTTCCCATGTCTTCTGGTCCTTGGATACCCCTGGCTGAAGGAACACAATCCCACGTTCGATTGGGTGGGACGGGCAAGGTAACGAGTTGGAGCCTTGATTGTCATGCTAACTGTTTCAAGACTGCCTGTCCCCATTCGGTTCCCAGTCAGTATTGAGGCTAAACCAAGATTTGTCCCTGGTTCCCAGACATATCACTTATCTGGGGGAAGTTTTCTGCAAGCAGAAGGCTCTGTCACCCCTCCCCACCGACCATGACGGTGCTATCAACCTGTGCCCGGAGCTGTCTACCCTGGAGGAAGGTTATACATCCCCGACTGAACGTGAGGCTTGGAGACCCACATCAAGGAGTCCCTAGCCGCTGGTCTCGCTCGCCCCGTCATCACCACCCCTGGGGGGCAGGATTCTTTCTTGTGGGTAAGAAGGATGGCTCTCTTCAATCGTATTGATTATCGGGCTGAATGGACATCACGGTCAAGCAACGTATCCCCTGCCCTTGATGAGTTCTGCCTCTCGACTTACAGGGTGCTACGGTGTTCACTGGTTGTGACCTACGCAATGCGTATCACATGGTCCGGATCAGAGAGGGGTACGAAAGGCTGACGGGTTTCAATACACCGATGGGTCACTTCGGTATCAGGTGATGCCGCTTTGACTGACCAATGCTCCAGCGGTATTCCAGAGTATGGTGAACACGCCCTGAGAGATATGATCGGGTCTTTTTGTGTTTGTTTACCTGGATGACATTCTGATCTTCCTCGAGAACCTCCGACCACGTCCAGCATGTCCGGTAGGTTCTGCAGCGATTGTTGGAGAATCGCCTGTTCGTGAAGGCCGAGAAGTGCGAAGCCACGCCCACACATGATCCTCCAAAGCACCACCTCCAGGGAAGAGATTAGGGATGTACCAGGAGAAGGTTAGAGCGTTCTGGAATGGGCCCAGCCCGGTACGCAGATTGCAGCTCCAGAGATTTTTGGGGTTTGCGGTCTTCTACCGCAGATTCATCCGGGATTACAGCTGCAGGGCCGCCTCCGCTAACTGCCTTGACTTCCAGTATCAGACCTTTCAAGTGGAATCCGGAGGCGGATCGAGCGCTTGGATTTGAAGAGGCCATTCACCAACGACCGATTCTCTCAACCGGATGACGGCCCGTCAGTCTGCCGCTGAAGTGGACGCGTCTGATGGGGAGTTGGCGCCATCCTGTCGCAGCGATGCTCCACGGACAGGCAACTCCATCCCTGCGCCCTACACGCCGCGCCTAAGGAGAGGAATTACGATGTGGGTAACCGGGAGCTTCTCGCGGTGAAACTTGCCTTGGAGTGAGTGGCGCCACTGGTTGAAGGGGCTTGAGCAACCGCTTATTGTCTGACTGACCACAAGAATCTTGCTTACGTGCAATCGGGCTAGACGTCCAACTCCGCCAGGCCAGGTGGGCGTTGTTTCTGATCCATTCAAGTTTTCCTGACGCCCGACCTGGATTCAAGAACGGCAAGGCGGACGCCTTGTTCCTGACAGCCTCCACATTGAGAGGAGTGGTCCAAGACTGAGACAATTCTCCCGGAACTGCGTCGGAGCAGTTATGTGAAGATTGAGGAGGAGGTGATGGCGGCTCCTCGACGCAGCCCGTCCCGGTAACGGTCCACCCGGTCGGCTGTTTGTGCCTGGAGTCGTCTGGCCCTGCTGTCCTCAAATGGTCCCACGCCAGCAAGATGGCTTGTCACCCTGGCGGCTCGGACGATGGCGTTTCGCAGACGTTTTTGGTGGCCTTGCCATGGCCGAGATACCGGGGTTTTGTTGCTGCCTGTCCAGTGTGTAAGAGAATAAGAGTACCAATCGGCCCAGCTCTGACTACTACCCCCTCATTCCCGCTACTCATGGTCGCATCTGGCCCTGGACTTCGCCACTGGGCTGCCCGCTTCTGAGGGGAACACGGCCGCTCTGACTATCGTGTGGGACAGATTCAGCAAGTTCGCCTCACTTTGTGCCAATTGCCAAGCTTCCTCTGCCTCGGAGACGTCCGAGATCCTGGTTAGGAGGTTTTCAGGGTCCACGGTTCTTAAGCAGTGATATCGCTCGACCGTGGCCCCAGTTTACCTCTGCTGTCTGGAAGTCCTTCTGTTTGGCCATTGGAGCTACAGTCAGTCTCACATCTGTCTTTCACCTAATCCAATGGTCAGGCGGAGAGAGCCAACCAGAAGATGGAATCCACGCTACGCCTGCCTGGTCTCTTCCAACCCCACCTCCTGGGTCTCTCAGTTGCCTTGGGTTGGGCATGCCCACAATACTTCCCTTACATCTGCCACTGGGATGTCTCCTTCCAGCCTGTGTGGATGGCTACTAACCTCCCTTGTTCCCTTCTCAGGAAAAGGAGCCAGTGCCCTCTGTTCAGGCCCATATTCAAGCCAGCAAGCACCTGACCTGGCATTTCTGGCCAGAAAGGCACTCCTTAGAGTTTCGGGACCTGGCATCAGCTCCAGGCTAATCGCCGCCGGATCCCCGCCCCACCTATACCATCGAGATAGGGTCTGGTTGGCCACACGGGATCTTCCTTACGGACTGAGTTCAGGAAGTTGTTACCTAAGTTCATTGGTCCGCTTGGTGGTGGAGAAGGTGATCAATCCAGTGGCAGTTCGACCAAACTACCGAGACGCTCATAGAGTCCATCCCACCTTTCAAGGCCCCACTAAAGCTCTGCCTTTCCTCAGTCCTCTGTTGCTCCTCCGCCTCCTCCTCCTCCTCCTCGGATGATCGGAGGCGGTCCTGCCTACACGGTGCGACGATCATGGATTCCAGACATGGGCCGGGGTTTCCAGTATCTCGTGGACTGGGAGTGGGTATGGTCCTGAAGAGAGGAGTTGGATTCTCGCGGCGAGCAGATCCTAGATGCGGACCATTCGTGACTCTACCGCCCTCCATCCTGGCGCTCGGGGAGTCTCGCCCGGTGGCGTTTGCCGGAGGGGGTACTGTACCCATCCCGGCAGTCTGAGTCGGGTCCTGTCTGTGGACTAGTTTTTCTGCTCGTGATCTCTGCTCGAGGGTTCTGGAACGCTTCCTCGCCTGGTTGCCGGGCACGGTTGTGCGAGCTTTCTTGATTTCGTGACCTGCATCCCATCAGCAATCTGCACACCTGGTCCTGATCAATACCTCTTCTTAGGCTCTGGCCTAACATCCATTCTGCCGGATCGCTAGCCATGAAATAGCAGGTTTACCAGAGTATCAGTCTTAGAGCTTCTAGCGTTAGTTTTGTTGTTTTTGCAATTTGTTGGTTTGTTGTTTATTTAATTCGCTGTTCCATCTGCAGTCACCGTCCGAACCTTCATATCCAACTCTGCTCAAAGTCGGCGCCGCTTGCGCCATGATTGAGATCAACCACTGCACCCCCAAACAACTAATCAACGCTCGCCCGCCTCTGTTCCTGGGATTATTCAGCATCACTTTGAATTTGTAAATAAACACTCACCTTCGTTTCAACCCTACCTTGTCCTGGTCTGCTTCTGCCCCAGCTTTGTAACTCGTGACAGAGGTGGGAGGTGCATTTACTATATGCCTAGATAGCTGACTTTAGCTAGCTGATAGAAGTGGTCAATAGCAACAAAAAAGTTAAAACAGAAGTAAAAATATATATAATGAGAAACTAGCAAGAAAATACTTTTTCCACATTTTGTTACATTAAAGCCTGATTCTAAAATGGATTAAAATGTTTTTTCCCCCTCATCAATCTACACACAATAATTCTTATACGATACCTTTATTTACATAGTATTCCACCCTTTCTATGAGACGAAGCCACCCCACAGTAAAAGGCACATGACAGCCTCGCTTGAAGCCTACAAAAAGGCACCCAAAGGACTCTCAGATCATGAGAGAAACATTCTCTGGTCCGATGACACCAACATTGAATTCTTTGGCCTGAAATACCAAGGTCACGCTCTGGAGGAACCTGGCACCATGCCTACGGTGAAGCATAGTGGTGGCAGCATCATGCTGTGAGGGATGTTTTTCAGAGGCAGGGACTAGTCTAGCTTCTCAGGATCGAGGGAAAGATGAACGGAGCAAAGTACAGAGAGATACTTTGTGAAAACCTGCTCCAGAGCAGCCCAGGACCTCAGACTGGGCGAATGTTCACCTTCCACAGACAACGAATTCTAAGCACACAGCCAAGACACTGCAGGAGTGGGCTTGGGACAAGTCTCTGAATGTCCTTGAGTGGTCCATCCAGAGCCCGGAATTGAACCCGATCGAACATCTCTGGAGAGACCTGAAATAGCTGCAGCGACACTCCCCCATCCAACCTGACAGAGTTTGAGAGGATCTACAAAGAAGGACGGGAACCCCCAAATAAAGATGTGCTGAAAGCTTGTAGTGTCATACCCAAGAAGACTCAAGGCTGTAATCGCTACAAATGGTGCTTCAACAAAGTACTGAGTAAAGGGTCTGAATACTTAAGTGTAAATGTAATATTTCATTTTTTATTTTGAATACATTTTTAAAATTGTCTAAAACCAGTTTTTGCTTTGTCATTATGGGGTATTGTGTGTAGATTAATAAGAGAAAAAAACACTTTAATCGATTTTTGTAATAAGGCTGTAACATAACAAAATGTGGAAGGCCAGGTGATTTTCCGAATGCACTGTGACAGTGTGCTCCAAATTACAGGTCTTCCTTTCAGATTAAATAATTAAATCCATACAATCAATTTCAGCAGAACATTAACCGTAATATCCATAGCCTACACATTAGGGAGACTGAATTATAGATTTTATGAGAGTGTATCCACTAAAACGTGGTCTTTCCCTTCAGATTAATGAACGCCTGGTCACTTGGCCTATAGGCCCATACCAGACATTAACCAAAACCACCATAACGGGCTACTACAGATACAGATCTAAGCTTTCCTAATTTGACCCCGCTTGATTGGAGTGTATTGAATGAACAGAACTCTTTATCCCCTCTACAGAGGAGAACGCCTGAAGGGACACGGATAATTTAACAATGCCTAATGCTTTGTCTTCCATTTGCTGTGAATAAAAATATATTATTAAAAGAAAAGAACAATGCGGTGAAGAGGAGCTGCCGGTGGCCTATGCTCCCGCGAGAATGGGTGAGACTCATCACTGTCTGCTGAAAATAGCTATTGCTGCCAATCCACAAAATTGTAATTTGTAATAAGATTTAGATCCCAACCAAGTAAGCTGCACAATGGCAAACATGTATAAATATGACAGAATGCAGATATGATGTTATTGTTTTAGCACTATACACAGTATTTCAATCTAATGTAGTCAATATCGCTCAATGTGCCCATAAATCAGCACATTCTGCTCTTTCGGTTTTTGAAATTGCCTGTGTCTAGGAGCTAGAATTGGGATTATGTGTATATTGTGTTGACGCAAATACAAAAAAAAAGAGTAACAGAGAAAAGCTTAAATTCGCGTAACTTAATGGCATAAACCATGCATTTGTAGTGGAGAAGATTGATTTTTGGGGTCATATGGTCTGACAAACACCATTCTAGTTTCCAAGCTATTCCTTTTTCCACACATGATCCTTATTACGTTTCAGGAGAAGACCCAGATGCAGATAGTGTCAAAGCAACAAAAGTTTATTACAAAAGTTGCAGGCTAAACGACAGGTCAAGGGCAGGCAGAGTCCGTGATCAGAGTCCAAAAGGTACGAAAGGCAGGCACCCCCAGGGGTAGGTAGAGGTCGACAATCAGGTTAAGACAAGGTACAGAACGGCAGGCTAGGCTCAGGGTCTGGGCAGGAGAATGGTCAAAACAGGGAAAACAGGGAACTTGAAAAATACAGGAGCAAGTGGGAAAACGCTGGTAGGCTTGACAAAACAAAACGACAACTGGCAAAAGACAACAGGAGAACACAGGTATAAATACACTGGGGATAATGGGGAAGATGAGCACACCTGGAGGGGGGGGAGACAATCACAAAGACAGGTGAAATAGATCAGGTATACAGACCGACGGTGCGCCGACCTCATCTTCTTGTTCCTGGAAGATCGGTGTGGCTGACAACCCAGGCAACACTAAAATGGCGAAAGACCGCGCAGAGCAGGGAAGGGTGTTGCGGGCGTATTCGACCCACCTCTAGTTACTGGCTCCAGGGTGGTGGGGTTGACGAAACAGGCAGCCAGAGCAGTCTTCAGGTCTTGGTTGGCTCGGTCCGACTGGCACGTGGATCAGAGGGGTGGAAACCGGAGGACAGGCTGGCCGCACGACCCAATGAGTGCAGTGCAGAACGCCTTCCAGAACCGGGACGAGACCTGAGGGACCCCAGTTGGAGACCATGTCCACTGGGAGAAACCAGCCTTTGGCGGAGGGTAGCTTGGGGAGAGGAATGCAGTGGGCGGCTTGGGAAAACCAGTCCACGAAAGGCGAGGGAGGCGGTGTTGCCATGGTCAGACCGGGAAGACACTTGACAAAGTCCAGGGATATGAGACCAGGGACAGTGCAGGAACAGGCAGAGGTTGGAGGAGACTCAGCCGGAACTTGCAGAGGAGTCTTGTTCTGCGCACAGATCGTGCAGGCGGAGACGAACGCCGGGAGATGTCAGGAAACATGGTAGGCAGCGATTTACAGAGCTGCACAAAGTGCCAGGGTCCGACGGGAGCCCGGTAAGGCGTGATAAGCCTAGTGAGTGGGCCTACTCTGGGTCCGAGGAGTGGACAAAGGCGTCAGAACAAATATCTGCTTTTCAGGGCTCGGGATGTCGCCGGTAGACGACGATGAACGTTCAAATGTCGCGAAGAACATCATTAACCAGCCTGGAACAAGCTGGAGATTCGTAAAGACCAGATGCTCGTAGTGACCGCCAGGTCACTGGCCGTGTACAGCGTGCCTTCCATCATCCTTCTGTATCCCGCATCAGGTGGTAGGCGCCCGTAGGTCCAAAACACATTCTCCCTGAACATCTTGAAGGCCGAGGAGACGAGGAGGCGTAGCGTAAGTTCTTCACCGTGATGTCGTTGAGGCCTCGGTATCAATGCACGGTCACAGGGTTTTGTCCTTCTTCTCACAAAGAAGAACCCAGCGCCGGCGGGGAGTCAGTAAGGATGGATGAACCCGGGCAGCCAGGGAGTCCTCACTGCACTGAAGGTCTCAATAGCCTGGTCCGGACCCGGTAGTACCGCGCACGACCGAGCACCTCTCTTACTGAACACCTCCCCGGAGGTCCTGGTATTCGCAGAAATGGCGAAGAGGGTCCGATGCAACTTCCGTAGCACCCAGAAGACGCTCCGGGGACAGTCTGATTTCAGGCATTGAGCGGTGGCAGAACGACTCTGCCCATGATGGCAACTAGTAGAACAGTCAAAGGGGTTGTGGTCGCTGGGAGCCAAGAGAAATCCAAATACCACGACCCCGAGGAGACTTAATTAGCAGGATTTGGGTCATCTCGCTGTGGTTCCCCTGATACCGGAGGCTGATGGTGGTGGTATTGTGGGTGACCCGGCTATAGTGCGCCCGCCAGCGCCTAACGTCTAGTGGGAATGGGAGAGGGGCTAAGGGGGGATGCCCAGCCTCAGACGCCAGGGTAGCATCAATAAAGCTCTCATCGGCCCCAGAGCCATGAGTACCCGGAGAGATTTAGACTGGTTCAACAGCGCATGGCATGAAAGGGGGTCGAGTAGTGGGAGAGGAAATTTTATATGGCCCACCAGAGTACTCTGCTTACCGTGAGCCTGGTCTTTTAGTGGACAGGTGGACACAAACTGACCAGTAGTCCCGTAATACAGGCAACTCTTCGTAAGTTAAGCTTTGGTAGCCTGCCGCTTGGCTGAGACAGCCTAGCTCTGCCGGGCTAGTTGACGGCTCGGGAGAGGTGAATTTGGCAGACTGTTGAGACTCTCGGGAGAACTCCAGGTAGCCTTGCGCTCTCTCAGCAACGGAGCTGTCGGGGACTCCTCCGGGATGCCTCTCGGCATGAGGTGGATCGACTTCCTCTCCTTCCTTCGGCTCCCGTAGTCGCCCATCGCATCCAAATGGTCAAGGTGATGAGTGAGTCGAGATCCGCCGCTAGTTCCCGGGCTGCAAGCTCATCCTTAACTTCCTCCAATACAGGAACGTGTCAGACAGCGTTCCAGGTTCCAGGCACACTAGCTGCCAACGCCCGAAAATCTACTGCATAGTTCCACATGTGATTTCTGCCGGACTGGAGTCTTCCGGGCCCTCTCCCGGACAAATGGAGCATCGAAAACCTTATTTTCCCTGCATGAACTCCTCTAGACTGAAGCATACGGCCAACTGTTGTTCCCACACTGCCGTAGCCCAGGCGAGTGCCCTCCGAACCGGAAGCGGCGGATGAGGCACGCCATCTTAGAGCGGTCCGTGGGGGAAAGAGGAGGGCTGCAGCTCCGATCGATGAGCGCAACACTGAGCGAGAAATGCTCAACAGGTTCCTGACTTCCAGCCGAACTGCCCGGGGTTTGATCTGAACAAATCTCACAAAACACGTATGCACGCATAACTAATTACATGTGTTATGATTATTATATCTTAAGTAAGGGATAATCAACAAGAGGCTTAGAACTTGGCGAGGGCCAATGAACGACGGAAAGTGTGTGTTCCACAATGCTGGGCTAGCGAAGTGGAACTAACCTTCCACGGAGTTGCATTATTTTCCAGAGAACGATAGAGTTGATACGGGACGGCTGAGCTTAGCACGCTAGGCTCCAACCGGCTCCCGTGATATGGGACACCGATCCCGTTAGGGAGGTTAATTTGCCGCTAGGAAATGTCTTCAACATCCACTGTTTGCTGCTGTGTTTGTTGCAACTTGGCATACCTGCCAAATTTTCATTTTTGCTTTTAGTAACTGTTTAATCAAAAACTGCATTAAACACATTTACCAACGTCATTGCGTTTTCCTTGCTCTCAACTTTTTCACTCATCTTTTCTACCCAGCTTTAGTACCTGGATACCAACAACCAAGCCAGGCTGCGATAAAGTTCGAACTCACAGAATGCTCTCTATAAAACTACTAAAGACATTGGGGAGCAACGCCCGACACAGCCTCTAGAGAGGCTAGCGACCAACACTTAACATGCAGCCGGCCAGTGCGGAGTGTTGAACAGCCGGTGACCTGCCACTGACAACCAACCCAGACATCAGACACATCCCCCACGCTTCTCTCTTGCTCTCTTCACATTCAATGAGAGAGACAGACAACAACTACAGTTGTGGGGAAAGTGGAGCCGCAGGAGGGAGATCTATGTCCCAGGTGGAGCCGAAAGTGTTTGTTTTCGACTTAGGCGCAGCATTGACAACTAATTTGAATTCGCTTGGGAATTACGCTTATTAAAATGTATAATCGCGACATTTTCAGTTGTTGTCATGGGGGAAAGGTCCGATGGATACCTCTACTTGAGAAAAATGTATTGAACTTGGATGCACTAATAACAGCGATTATTACTTTCGCGAAGCACTAAAAATTTGACCAAATGCCTTGAACTGAATAAGGATTCTACGAGACTACTGGTATATCTTCAAATGCTTCCTATCAAAAACATCCAAAAATGATCATAATGGGACCGCCCTGGACTATGATCAACTCCGCCACTGCATCCCCTACTAGCTGGAACCAGGAAAATGGCTGCTCATTGTTCGACTTCCAGGTGAACGTAAATGGATGCGCGGTCGGAAACCAGGAAAGAAGGAAATAAGCGTATTGAGGGGCCCAGACTTAAGACTTGTAATCAGCTTTTAAGCCCCTTTACTATAGCTGTCTCTGTCGGCTTTATTGTTCCTTCATGGCTGTGGATGCCCCTCCAGCTCCCTCCTCCTGTTCTAGTCAATCTGCCCAGGCACAGCCTGGACCACCGCAGCCCTCCGCTGGGCCATACTCTTCTGGATCAGAGCTCTTTCCCTTTTTTGCTGTTGTGGCCTGTACTCAGCCGACGCCTCTGCAGGCCCTTCTTATCAGTGAGCACTGTGCTTCTGGCCTCGCGAATCTGCTTCGAGACATGGCAGAGGCCGGATTATCTCCGGGCGCATTGCAACAGGGAGCTCGATGGTGAGGCATACATCTGTACCTGGAGCAAACCGGTTTTCCTGGGGCAAAAGTTCAGAATATCACCAGGTTGCTTTCCCAGGCTGCAGTCAGTCACCGATACTACTATGGTTCATAAGGGGTCAAATTATTGGAAGGGCAGCCTAGAAACAGGCGAAGATGTGGATTTTAAAGAACTGATGGGTCTCTACTTTGACACCAACATACGCCCCATAATATCTGTCCCTCTGCCCTCCCTAAATCGTGGCATTGAACGTGTTCAGCAGACTTTTAGCCCTCCATAACTGTCTCACGGTGACTATTGCAGCTCTGTGGGTGTAACATTTATTGACAATTTTGAATCCAGAAGGTAACAAAGCTTTAATTATAAGGAGGATGGGATCCACCCAAATCACTAG
This sequence comes from Coregonus clupeaformis, assembly GCF_020615455.1. NCBI lineage: Eukaryota > Metazoa > Chordata > Actinopteri > Salmoniformes > Salmonidae > Coregonus > Coregonus clupeaformis. The sequence goes on along the minus strand of NW_025538721.1, from coordinate 5,584 downwards.
TTCTGGGGGCATTGGAAGACACAATGTAAGTATCCTAATTTATGTCCTCCTCTTACTGCTCCTGAATGCCTCTGCCGTATCCTACAGCTATTGTGGGGAGAACTCATATGCCTATGAACCAGAGTAATACTGTTAGTGTGGACATAGTTAAAGGACATATTCATAGCCTGTTATATTAATTAAAAGTATTAGTTGTTCATGTACAAAGGATCTTAAAATATCTAAGGTTAAAAGAGAATGCATCCAGTACTAGTTCATAGAGATTGATAAAATGCACAAATGTGTTTAAAAACCAGCCAAGAGTCAAAGGGTTAATATTGTAAGAGGAATGTGTAAATGTTATATTGACTACTTTATTTTGAAGTTCCACTGGTTGGGTAAAAGTTTTCATCTGTGATCTACTAAATGCTCTTAATCTATGAGCCTGAGATCGATTGTTTTGTCTCCACCCAACTTCCTGGGGGAATCGTCTTTTTCTCATTACACTAAATTTGTCAGTGAGGAAACATAACTGCGCTACGTTCGTGATTATTTTCTCCTTTTCAGGTAATGTGCTATTGATATGAAACGAAATAATTTGAAATGTAATAACTTAAGAACTGTGAAGAGAGTTTACAGCATGTGTTAGTAACATCTTTGAGGAAGTTAGAGTTAAGTTGAAGAGAGTTATTAGGTGCGTGTGTGACTGTAATCTGCTTGGTTGCAGCGATAGCTTCTGTACTGAGTAGCTGCCATTTTATGCTAATTGTGAATGAATATGTGCGTTGTTAATATATTATTTGGGGTTATTTGTATAATGTGTTTCAATACTTTTGTTGACATGGTTGGATAAATGTAGTTATGGGTTACTGAGCTAAAGCTACTTTGTGTTTAGATAGTTATATTGAAACATTTGTATATAAAGTTTTAGTGAATTACAGTTTATGCTGTTGTGACTTGAATAAGCTTTGTACCCTACAAAACCTCTGTTCCTGTAGATCTGTTAATTCTGTAAAATGGTGGTATTTTTTGTAAAATCATTACACAAAATTTGTCAGTGAGAAAACATAATCACAGCCACGTTCGTGATTATTTCTCCCCTTTTTCAGGGGTGTAACATTTTGGGAGGCTCCTGGCTGAGATTGCTGCTCAGATGTCCGGCTTCCACATCCTGGTCGCTGAATTCGAGCTGTGGCTAAATCCCTACATAACAACCGAGGCAGGCTGCAGTGAGAAAAGTGTTGTTGTTCGAGGGACAGTTGGTGTTAGCACGTAACAATCGAGGCCGTTGAGAGACCATCAGAGACAGTAAGAACCACCTAATCCAGAGTCAACTCCTGCACAGTAAAGGTTCCTCCGAACCTGTCAACATGACAACCGCTCTTGGAAGAACTACATGGAAGAGGTAGTAGGAGAATTGCACACCCTGACTAAAGACAAGTTACTAGACGTATGTGATTTCCTTGACATATCAGGCTTAACAGAGAAGAGATGTTCAAGACAACTCGCATATCATCAGATGACTCACATTATGATGTTCCTTGAAAGAGAGAAGTTGCAGAGTTAGAAGATGGCTTGCATGTCGAAATTATTGTTACTTAAAGACAAAAATGACAGAGATGATCAGTGGCATAGATAGCAAGACAGGGCAAACTGACCATGATATTGAAACAGCCAGAACACATCACAGAACAGAGGGACTGAGAACTGTAACCCCACAACAAGGGGTGGAAATTCAACAGAGTACTGCAGACCACAAAGGATTCTCTGCGCCAGCCCCAACCCCCTGCCCATCTTCAGAGGAGCATGCAGCTCTCACCCAGTGCACAGTCTGCCTTACACTGAGTGGAAAGAGTTAAAAATTCTGTCAGATAGGTGAACCGGCCAGAAAGATAAACTGACTTTTCCAGCCTTGCCCATCAGATTGAGAATGGACTTAACAGAGGCTATCCTGAGGTAGAAAATAGTAGACGAGTAATCAGGCTATTTCTCCAGCCCAGCAGCTACGCAGCTACTTGGAAGGTAAACCCCAGCTAACTCTCTTCCCACACTTAGATGCATCCTGCGCTCCCACTTCCAAGAGAAGAGTGCAACAGAGCTTTTACAAACAGCTAGCTTCAGAAGCACAGCATAACAGTGAGACCAAAGCTTCCTGATGCGCGCTCAGATTTGAGGTGGAAAGTATCATTTGCGTCCCAGGAGTCAGAATCAGGCTGGCATGACCATTATCCAGCAATGATAAAGCTTTACACACAGTCCTTAGCAGGTCTCCAGAGTGACAGTATCAGACAGACATGCAGCCTCCCTGCTTGATAGCGAAACATCAGGATGAGGTTTTACAGAGAAGTTTAACATTGCTTGTGCTAATGAGTTAGAAAGACGAAACAAAAGCGCTTTTAAATGCCCCACAGCCTGCCACAACTGTAAGTGTAGTCCAGTTAGAAGATACGCCATCTGCAAAGTGTCCTGTGAAGGAAGCCATGTTAAGATACCGAGAACTGTTAACAGAGTTATTTGAACTTAAGACAGGTGTAGCTTCCCTGTGTGTTCCAGTGCAGAGATTGCTCAGATTAAGGAGACATTACAGCAGCTCATGTTTCAGTCATCGTGCTCTATGCCTCATGCCCCACTTCCAGTTAGAGGCCAGGATAGGACCCCAGCCACCTGTTTCCCCAGCAGCAGTATTACAGCACCCACAGTCAGCCCCAGCACCTGACCCTGCGCAGTATCAATATGCACCTAACTTGTATACCAAACCGCTCTTGCTCAAGCTCCAAGGAGGTGTTTTGTCTGCCACAGGCCAGAACATGATGCACGCTGCACACACTGCTTCCGATGTGGGAGTGGGGAACATTTTCAAGCTGGATGTAAAATCCGGGGAGTCAGACCACATCCAAAGAGAGGGCCCCTTTAAACGGGGAAGGGTTACCGCTGAGGACAAAAGACAACTGATACCAAAAAGTCTCCAGAAATGTGCAAATCAGTAATACAGAGAAGATTCATTTGAGAACCCCAACAATGTTCATCATGTAAAGAGACACTGTACTGTTCCAAAGGATGTCAAAACCAACATTGGACTAAACATAAGGAAAATGCACTCACCTGAAAATGGACTCACCTGTGAAAAGCTTTCCTGTACAGAAGAAAATGCTCACTCTTTACCATCCCTAGCTCAAGGTTGCCACCCCCCACAAGGTCACCTCGCTGGTCGGGTAGACAGTGCCTTGTTGAGTGTCACCTGAATCGCCACCACCCAAGCTCTATGGGACACAGGCCCTTTGCACGGGCCACATGAACGATGGAAAGCGAATCTCTCCCAAACGCTAAGGCTGAGGGATGTTTCAGAAATTCTGGACTCACCTGATGATCTAAGATTGACGGGCAGCAAATGGGACTGGAAATGCCGTATCGGGATGGATTGAAACAACTTTTCGCCAGCCTCTGAAACTGACCAAACGAAGGGAACTGATCATCCCAGTGCGTTGGTAATGGAAAGGCTGTCAATGATCTCATCCCATCATAGGTTTCAATGTTATTGAGCACATCCTGACAATGACCGAAAAGACTAAACGGCACAGTACAGTGAAAAAGCTTTCCCAAGCCTCAAAAGAAATAAGGTGAGGGCTTTATACAGGCTGTTAGCGCAGAACAGACAGATGAATACGCAGTGGAAGACTAAGAAAGAGAAGGTTGCTGTACCAAAACGCAGTAGCATTCAGATTGAGTGGCCGGGCAGCTTCCCAGCCTTTCAAAGATGACACATGACAATGCTTTTTCCAGCCAGATTCCGAACTCCGCAGTGGCCAGATGAATCCTGAGTTCTTTGACACACTAGTCAGAGTTAAGAAAGGTGTTTTTCCAGTTGTCATGCTTGATGTCTCTAACCCCACTGACCACGACATTGCCCTGCTAGAACGCTACAGAACTGCAGTGTCAGTACAAACTATTATGACTGTGTTACCTGCCCAAGTTCCTTGAAAAAGCTGTCACTCCAGCCACAGTGAATCACACTAGTGTTCAAACTCCATGTACTGCTACTGAACAGTGGGATCCACCAGTAGGTAAAGACACCGAATCAAGAACAGAGAGAGGTTGTTAGGAGGGAAGGGCTTAGAGAAGAGTGTCACTCCTTCTCTTGTGACTGGGGACAATGACATTGGCTGCATTGAACGATTGAAAATGACTATTTCTCTAAAGGACTCTGAACCAGTCAAGCGCACATACATGTCAGTGCCCAGGCCACTGTATCAGGAGATGAAGGGTTACTCATGACTCATAGCCCAGGGTTGGGTTAGGAAGTCAAACTCTTCATATTCTTCACCTGTCGTGGTGCGGTTAGGAAGAAGGGACGTGACCCTCCGGTTGTTAATAGATTACAGAGACCTGAACAGAAAGACACATCCCCACCGCTCAGCCCATCCCTCGGGTCCAGGACATCATGGACAGTTTAGTGGTAATTCCTGGTTCTCCCTTTTAGATCAGGGAAAAGCATATCAACAAGGGTTCATCTCTGAAGAAAGCAGATCACTGACAGCATTTGTGACCCCATGGGACTCTATGAGTGAATACGTATGCCATTCGGCCTCATGAACGCTCCTGCAGCCAGCTTGTTTGGAGGAATGTTTGGAAGGGTTCGGACAACATCTGCATTCCTTATCTGGACGCACACGCTAGTTTTCAGTAAAACTTTCTGACAGCCATGAATGATGTGCAAAAGGTTTTGCAGCTGCTCTCAGAGAGTATGGCATCAAACCTAAGCCAAGTAAGTGTGATTCTTTAAACCCCAGGTCCGTTATTTGGGCAGAATAGTGTCTGCAGACGGCAGCAAAGTTGACTCCAGCTGATTTTAAAGCAGTAAGAGCATTGAAAGAGATCAGACCGCCAGACTGTGGGCCAGCCTTGAAAAATGCTTGGTTTACTCACTTACTACAGACAGTACATCAAAGACTTTTCTAGGAGGGCCAGCTGTCTGTATGACCTCCTGAAAGCAGATTCAGAGAAATTACCTGACCACCCACGAAAGCAAAAAACAAAGAAAGTAAGTCATGGTGCCTTCAAACAAGCCAATCCTGTGGACTGACCAGCATCAACAGGCACTTCTGAACAGCTGATTGAGGTCTGCTTCACCCACCAGTCTTAGGTTTCCTGGATTTCACTCAGCCATTTGTTGTACACACTGATGCGTCACACCAAGGCTTGGGAGCAGTTCTTTATCAAGAGCAAGATGGGAAGCTTAGGTCATTGCTTATGGCCTTTGAACTCAATAACAGCTGAGAAGAACTATCACTACCACTCTGGCAAGCTAGAATTTCTAGCTCTAAAATGGGCAATCACTGATAAGTTCCATGATTATTTGTACTATGCTCCTGGTCTTCACTGTATACAGTGATAACAACCCGCTCAGCTACATTCTGTCTACTGCAAACTGAACGCAACCACTCCAGGTGGGTTGCAGAATTGGCTGATTTCCACTTACACAAAGTACAGGCCAGGCAGAGAGAACGGTGATGCAGATGCTTTGTCGAGGATGCCACTGTATGTAGAGTCACTGATGAGAGAATGTTCTGAGGGAGCTTCCACCAGACACCATTGCCGCCACTATACA
>NW_025538720.1:0-17221 GCF_020615455.1 Coregonus clupeaformis | reverse complement strand
CTCTACTCAGCAAGTGGATGTGGTCTATCACAGTGCCATCCGTTTTGTGCCCAAGCCCATATACTGCACCCCACCACTGTGACCTGTACGCTCTTGTTGGCTGGTCCCTCACTCATCAGTCATGCACCCACTGGCTCAGGCCATCTATAAATCACTGGGCAGTCACTTATCTTAGCTCATTGGTCTGCATGGCACCCACCCCGTGTCTGCGCTCCAGCAGGTATATCTCATTGGTCATCCCCAAAGCCAACACCTCCCATACAGCGTCATTCCTTCCAGTTCTCTGCCACTTGAGCTGGAACAAATTGCAAAAATCTCTGAAGCTGGAGACACTTACAGTGGGGAAAAAGTATTTAGTCTGCCTTGGTGTGCAAGTTCTCACTTAAAAATATGAGAGAGGCCTGTAATTTTCAACATAGGTACCGTCAACCCTGACAGACAAATTGAGAAGAAAAAATCCAGAAAATCCTGTTGTAGGATTTTTTAATAATTTATTGCAAATTATGAGTGGAAAATAAGTATTCAGTCACCTACAAACAAGCAAGATTTCAGGCTCTCACAGACCTGTCTTCTTCTTTAAGAGCTCCTCTGTCCTCTACCTAGATTACCTGTATTAATGGCACTGTTTAATTGTTATCAGTATAAACGACACCTGTCCACAACCTCAAACAGTCACCTCCAAACTCCACTATGGCCAAGACCAAAGGAGCTGTCCCAAACACCAAAACAAAATTGTAACTCCCAGGCTGAGAAGACTGAATCTACAATAGGTAAGCAGCTTGGTTTGAAGAAATCAACTGTGGGAGCAATTATTAGGAAATGGAAGACATACAAACCACTGATAATCTCCCTCAATCACAGGGCTCCCACAGATCTCACCCCGTGGGGTCAAAATATCACACCACGGTGAGCAAAAATCCCAAACCACACGGGGGGAACCTGTAGATACCTGCAGAGCTGGGACCAAAGTAACAAAGCCTGCCATCAGTAACACACTCGCGCCAGGGACTCAAATCCTGCAGTGCCAGCGTATCCCCCCTGCTTAAGCCAGTACATGTCCAGGCCCATCTGAAGTTTGCTAGAGTGCATTTTAGGGATGATCAGAGGAGGATTAGGAGAATGTCATATGGTCAGATAAACCAAAATATAACTTTTTAGTAGAAACTCAACTTATTCGTGGTTGGAGACAAAAAGAATGCTGAGTTGCATCAAGAACACCATACCTACTGTGAAGCATGGGGGTGGAAACATCATGCTTTAGGGCTGTTTTTCTGCAAAGGGACCAGGGCAGTCTGATCCGTGTAAAGGAAAGAATGAATGGGAGCCATGTGCTCGTGAATTGTGTGAAAACTCCTTCCATCAGCAAAGGAGCATTGAAGATGAAGGCATTAGCTGGAGTCTTTCAGCATGACAATGATCCCAAACACACACCGCCGGGCAAGGTGGCCCGTGACAAGCATTTCAAGGTCCTGGGTGGCCTGGCAGTCTCAGATCTCAACCCCATAGAAAATTTGGCGGAGAGTTGAAGTCTGTGTTGTTACACAGCCCCAAAACATCACTGCTCTAGAGGAGATCTGCATGAGGAATGTTGCTCAAAATACCAGCAACAGTGTGTAGAAAACCTTGTGAAGACTTACAGAAAACCATTTACTGTGGTTGCCAACAAAGAGTATATAACTGTATTGAGAAACTTTTGTTATTACCAAATACTTATTTTCCACCATAATTTGCAAATAAATTCATAAAAAATCTACAATGTGATTTTCTGATTTTTTCTCTAATTTGTCTGTCATAGTTGTTGTACATATGATGAAAATTACAGGCCTCTTTCATCTTTTTAAGTGGGAGAACTTGCACAATTGGTGGCTGACTAAATACTTTTCCCCCAATGTATCTCCCTCACTAACTTTAAGCATCAGTTGTCAGAGCACCTTACCGATCACTGCACCTGTACACAGCCCATCTAGAAATTAAGCCCACCCAACTACCTCTTTCCCCTATTATTATTTATTTTCTAATTTTTTTATTCTATACATCATCTTGCACATCTATCACATTCAGTGTTAATACTAATTATAATTATTTACACTATACCTATTTATTTTTACCTCCATTTCAATTATTTTCTGTTATTTTTTCACTTGTTTTTTTTAATCTTTCCCTTTATCTTCAGGTCGCAGTTGTAAATAAAACTTGTTCTCCACTGGCAACTACTGGTTTAAATCAAGGTGAAATATTATTTTATTTTTATTTTTTATAATAATATAATAAATAAAATAAAAATCATAAACCTGAATGCACAAACAGCAGTACTACTGAATTGCTCCAGCTAGCGTTAGCCTCAAACCCCGCCACACCCATCCAAAAGGGAAGAGTTAGCCATTGCTCCTATCACTAGCTGCCAGGCTCCCTGCTGATTGCATTAGCCTACTTAATCCAGCAGGGGTCTGTGTTGCAGCAATACGTGGAAATCAAAGATGTAGGGAGACAGAGAGCAGAGAGGGGGGGGCAGAGAGGAGAGAGGGAGGGGGGGGGGGGGGGAGAGGGGGCAGGCAGAGGACGAGAAGCACAGAGAGAAACAGGGAACAATTCCTTATCCCCACCAAGAATCCCCATACTTTAATAGGCACTTCTCCATCCTTGAGGAGGAATCAATCATTTCAGGCCCAGGACTGTACTCCAGTCTGTTGCGACCTAAATGCTCAAACTGACAAAACCTACACCCTCAGCACGCAGGGGGACAACCACCTATGGTATTCCCCCCCTATGCCCCCTAAGAGGCACAGCTACACAACATAACCAACAATGGTCACCCAACTCCTGCAGCTCTGTCCCGCTGGTATGTACATGATCAATATGGTAGGCTTGAGAGACTCCTATATAGGTACACCTAAAGCATCATCTCTTGTCATGTCCTTTATCACTGACCTCAGCCCAGAGTCTCTCAGAGCGTTCCAGTCAGCCCCTACCACCTATCATCACCTAAAATCCACAGCTTACTTGAAGAGGACTACTCAATCATGAGGCATCAAAGCTGAAAACGAACTGAATAATATTAAGAATGCTACAGATGGAAGTTGAAAGTAGTGTCAGAAACCTACAAAAAACAAATTAGGCAACAACAAATTCAAAATCCCTTTAGAAAACTTCCTGGACAAAACGTTCCACTGTAATAGTGAAGGTGTAAACTTGGCAGTAGAAAACTAAACAGTATATTTGACATTTCAGCTTCCTGTTAAATCAAAAAATGTCAAACAGAAAACCTAAGAAAATAAATAACAATGACAAATGGTTTGACAAGAACCAAAAACCTAAAAATAAATTGGAAACCTATCGCAACCAAAAACATAGAGAGACCCCAGAAAACCTGAGCCTACGACGTTCGCTATGGTGAATCACTAAAACAATACAGAAATACACTGTGGAAAAGAAGGAACAGCATCGTCAGAAATCAACTCATACGTAATTGAAGAATCCATAGACTCTCGACCGCTTCTGGGAATTGGAAAACCTAAACAAACAACACAAATAGTTATCTATCCAAAATGGAGATGTGGGATGGGTAAACTACTTCTCAATCTTTTTGGCCCTAAACAGAGAACAAACAGCAAAAACATATACATGATCAAATACAAATCTTAGAATCAACCTTTTGAGAGCAAAGAACCCACTGGATTCTCCACCAATTACATTTTAGTCATTTTAGCAGACGCTCTTATCCAGAAGCGACTTCACAGTTCTAGTGAGTGCAGACATTTTTTGTAAGTATTTTTTCCTATACACCAGTAGTTTATCACTGAAACAAAGTGAGGGAAACACTCTAAAACAACTCAGATATTACAAATAAATAATTAAATATAAATATATAAATTGAATGAATTACAGGACAAAATACAAACCTCCAACCTAACAAAGGCCTGTGGTGTTGCTGTTCAGTATCCTCAATGAAATGATAAAATATACAGACCACAAATTCCAATTGGGCTATCACTTAAACTCTTTGACATCATCCTTTGCTCTGTCATCTTCCCCAATATTTGGAACCAAGGCCGAATCACCCAAATTCACAAAAGTGGAGGATAAACAAATTTTCCCAATAACTACCGTGGGATATGCGTCAACAGCAACCTTGGGGAAATCCTCTTATCATTAAAAGCAGACTGCCGTATACATTTCCCTCAGTGAAAACAATACTACAATAAATGTCAAATTGCTTTTACCAAATTACCATATCAACAGACCACGTATTCACCCTGCACGTCCCCAATTGACAAACAAACAAACCAAACGGCTAAGTCTTATCTATGATTTGTTGATTTCAAAAAAAGCTTTTGACTCAATTTGGCAAGAGGTCTGCTATACAAATTGATGTAGAAGTGGTGTTGGGGAAAAACATACGACATTATAAAATCCATGTGCACAAACAACAAGTGTGTGGTAAACATTGGCAAAAAACAAACATTTATTTCCACGGGCCGTGGGGCGAAACAGGATGCAGCATCTTCAAAGTGGTTGGCATGTTGTGTAAATCAAATGATAGAAACCCCCAAAAAATCAATTTTAGATTCCCAGGGTTGTAAGGCAACAAAATAGGAAAAATGCCAAGGGGGTGAATACTCTCATAAGCTCACTGTAATTGGCCTAAACAGAGGAGTACACAGTGGCAGAGTAACACAGTGGCAGAATATCCTGAACCACTGTGACTGACCCAAACAAGGAAAGCTTTGACTATGTACAGACTCAGTGACCATAGCCTTGCTATTGAGAAAGGCCACCTAGGCAGACCTGGCTCTCAAGATAAGAGAAGACAGGCTATGTGCACACTGCCCACAAAATGAGGTGGAAATTGAGCTGCACTTCCCTAACCTCCTGCCCAAATGTATGACCATATTAGAGACACATATTTCCCTCAGATTACCACAGATCCACAAAGAATTTAAACCAATCAATTTTGATAAACTCCCTATCTATTGGGTGATATACCACAGTGTGCCATCACAGCAGCAAGATGTGTGACCTGTTGCCACAAGAAAAGGGCAACCAGTGAAGAACAAACACCATTGTAAATACAACCCATATTTATGATTAGTTTATTTTCCTTTTGTACTTAACTACTTTGCACCTTTGTTACAACACTGTATATAGATACAATATGACATTTGAAATGTCTTTATTCTTTTGGAACTTTAGTAGTGTAAATGTTCACTGTTTGGAATGTTACACGTATGTTTCCCATGCCAATAAAGCCCTTAAAATTGACATGGAATTGAATTGAGAGAGAGAGATAGGGATAGAGAGAGACAGAGGAGGGATATGAGACGGAGAGAGATAGAGACAGACAGAGAGGGACAGAGACAGAGAGGGACAGAGACAGAGAGGGACAGAGACAGAGAGAAGAGAATTGCATTACTGTGAAGGGGATCAAACAGTTATTTAACAGCTTGATGGTTTTGAATAGGCAACCAGTGAGGAGCGTTATATTGCAGAGTAAGAGTTACTGCGTTCTAACTCAGCACCCTATTCCCTATGTAGGTCATTTACTTTTACCCTGGAGACTCGTAGTGCACTATGTAAGGAATAGGTGTCATTTGAGACTAAGCCAGGACCATTGTGTGGACAGTGAGTAACAACACACTGATCCAGCAACAACATGGCATGAAGCTATAGAGTTCAAATCAAGCATACACAGTGTTCTCCTAGCGATGTTATTGCGACAGGTGTAGCGAAATGCTTGTGCTTCTAGCTCCGACAGTGCAGTAATATGTAACAAGTAATATCTAACAATTTCACAACATATACCCAATACCTTTACAAATCTAGTAAGGAATGGGTTTAAGAATATATACATATATGGACAAGCAATGACAGAGCGGCATGGACTAGAGGTACAGTAGAATATTATAGAATAGAATGTAGTATATACATATGAGATGAGTAATGCAAGATATGTGTAAACATTATTAAAGTGACTAGTGTTCCATTTCTTAAAGTGGCCAGTGATTTCAACTGAGGCAGCAGCAGCCTCATAATGTCTGGGGTGATGGCTATTTAACTGTCTGATGGCCTTGGTTGTTGTGGATTAGCTATGAGTGTACCACTGAGCACTGCTCTCTCAGGGTCTTTACATGTTCTGGCGCTGCTCTCGGTCTGTCAGACATGTTCTAGTGCTGCTCTCCAGGGTCTTTACATGCTTCTAGTGCTGCTCTCAGGGTCTTTCATGTTCTAGTGCTGCTCTCAGGGTCTTTACATGTTCTAGTGCTGCCTCTCAGGGTCTGTACATGTTCTAGTGCTGCCTCTCAGGTCTTTACAATGTTCTAGTGCTGCTCTCAGGGTCTTTACATGTTCTCCCGAGTGCTGCTCTCAGGGTCTGTACATGTTCTAGTGTGCTCTCAGGGTCTGTACATGTTCTAGTGCTGCTCTCAGGGTCTTTTACATGTTCTAGTGCTGCTCCTCAGGTTCTTTACACTGTTCTAGTGCTGCTCAGGGTCTTTACATGTTCTAGTGCTGCTCTCAGGGTCTGTGTACATTGTTCCCAGTGCTGCTCTCAGGGTCTTTACATGTTCTAGTGCTGCTCTCATGGGTCTTTACATGTTCTGAGTGCTTTGCTCTCAGGGTCTGTACATGTTTCTAGTGCTGCTCTCAGGGTCTTTACATGTTTCTAGTGCTGCTCTCAGGGTCTGTACATGTTCGGCGCTGCTTCCCGGTCCTTACATGTCTGAGCGCTGCTCGCAGTATCAGTAGACTGCATGGCACTGTGCAGTTTACACTTAGCTGTACTGGCTACTTTGCAGTATGCAGTCTACTGATGTTTAAATGGAGGACAGGCAGGATACGTGTGGGTGCTAATGCAATGGCAGAACCAAAACTCAGCAAGCTCACACATACAGTAGCAGTATTCGCTCTCAACATGTCCTAGGCCTACTTAGTGTTTCCTAGTGTTGGCCTGCTTAGTGTTGGGCTGTAGTGTTGGGCTCAAGCTTAGTGTTCTTAGTGTTGGGCTGCTTAGTGTTGGGCTGTAGTGTTCTTAGTGTTGGGTTGCTTGGTGTTGGGCCTGCTTAGTGTTGGGCTGCTTAGTGTTCTTAGGTGTTGGGCTGCTTAGTGTTCTTAGTGTTGGGCTGCTTAGTGTTCTTAGTGTTGGGCTGCTTAGTGTTGGGCTGCTTAGTGTTAGGCTGCTTAGTGTTCCTAGTGTTGGCTGCTGTTAGTGTTGGGCTGCTTAGTGTTGGGCTGCTTAGTGTTCTTAGTGTTGGGCTGCTTAACGTGTTCTCGTGTTGGGCTGCTTAGTGTTGGGCTGCTTAGTGTTCTTAGTGTTGGGCTGCTTAGTGGTTCTTAGAGTTGGGCTGCTTAGTGTTCTTAGTGTTGGGCTGTTAGTGTTCTTAGTGTTGGCCTGCTTAAGTGTTCTTAGTGTTGGGCTGCTTAGCGTTCTTAGTGTTGGGCTGCTTAGCGTTTCTTGAGTGTTGGGCTACTTGAGTGTTCTTAGTGTTGGGCTGCTTAGGCTGTTCTTAGTGTTGGGCTGCTTAGTGTTCTTAGTGTTGGTGCTTAGTGTTCTTAGTGTTGGGCTGCTTAGTGTTCTTAGTGTTGGGCTGCTTAGTGTTCTTAGCGTTGGGCTGCTTAGTGTTCTTAGTGTTGGGCTCTGCTTAGTGTTGGGCTGCTTAGTGTTCTTGGTGTTGGGCTGCTTAGTGTTCTTAGTGTTGGGCTGCTTAGTGTTGGGCTGCTTAGTGTTGGGCTGCTTAGTGTTCTTAGCGTTGGGCTGCTTAGTGTTCTTAGTGTTGGGCTGCTTAGTGTTCTTAGTGTTGGGCTGCTTAGTGTTGAAGTTGCTTAGTGTTCTTAGTGTTGGGCTGCTTAGTGTTTGGGCTGCTTAGTGTTCTTAGCGTTGGGCTGCTTAGTGTTCTTATTGTTGGGCTGTAGTGTTCTTAGTGTTGGGCTGCTTAGCGTTGAGCTGCTTGGTGTTCCCTGAGTGTTGGGCTGCTTAGCGTTGGGCTGCTTAAGTGTTCTTAGTGTTGGGCTGCTTTAGTGTTCTTAGTGTTGGCTGCTTTTACAGTGTTGGGCTGCTTAACGTTGGGCTGCTTAGTGTTGAACTGTTGAATATTCTTAGTGTTGAACTGTAGCGTTGGGCTGTTAGTGTTCTTAGTGTTAGACTGCTTCGCGTTGGGCTGCTTAGTGTTGAGCTGCTTAGTGTTCTTAGTGTTGGGCTGCTTTAATGTTGCTGCTTAGTGTTCTTAGTGTTGGCTGCTTAGTGTTGGGCTCTTAGCGTTGGGCTGCAGTTTAGTGTTCTTAGTGTTGGCTGCTTAATGTTAGGCTGCTTAGTGTTCTGTAGTGTTTGGCTGCTTAATGTTGGGCTGCTTAGTGTTCTTAGTGTTAGCTGCTTAGTGTTGGGCTGCTTAGCAGCGTTGGGCTGTTAGTGTTCTTAGTGTTGGGCTGCTTAATGTTGGGCTGCTGAGTGTTCTTAGTGTTAGCTGCTTAGTGTTTGGGCTGTAGCGTTGGGCTGCTTAGTGTTCTTAGTGTTGGGCTGCTTAGCTTGGGCTGCTTGCAGAATACCCAGCTAGAGCAGTTGATTGGTATTCATCCACTAGCTAGGCTGTCATGTTATGGGATATGTTGCATTAGCATCTCCCAACCTCTAAATTACCATCCACTCAGAGTTGCGTATAAACCAGCTAACATTTTCCATGCTTTATAACTTTTAACCCTCAATCTCATTTGCTGGAAGTCCCTTCTCCCAATCAGAGCTGATCGTCACTATGCTCACTGAATGATTGGCTGTTGCCATCCCTACAGCATGTAAGTGCTTTGGGCTGTTGGATATGATTGGTTTCCTGGTTGACTTTAGGCGGCCCTGTTCAGGCACCGTTTGCGTGTGTGTCCCTAACAGGCACTTGGCGCGACCATTAACTATAACCCCACCCTGAACAACGACAGTGGGCAAGGCATCTCAATGACACCACTAGACAGACACATATACACTCCGAGGCGCACACATCATTTTGACACACACAGGTGCTAGTGCTCCTAGTCTCTATCCAGGCCCATTTAACATACCATGTCTCTAATCCTCCAGTGGGTCCTCTGCTCTGTGTGGGTCCCTCTGCTCTGTCATGTCCTTTGTGGGTCCTCTGCTCTGTGTGGGGTCACCTCTCTCTGTGTGTGGGTCTCTGCTCTGTGTGGGTCCTCTGCTCTGTCCGGTCCTCTGCTGCTGTGTGGGTCCCCTCTGCTCTGTGTGGGTCCCTCTGCTCTGTGTGGGTCCCCTCTGCTCCGTGTGGGTCCTCTCTCTGTGTGTGGATCCCTCTGCTCTGTGTGTGGGTCCTCTGCTCTGTGTGTGGGATCCGCTCTGTGTGTGGGTCCTCTGCTCTGTGTGTGGGTCCTCTGCTCTGTGTGTGGGTCCTCTGCTCCTTGTGTGTGGGTCCTCTGCTCTGTGTGGGTCCCCTCTGCTCTGTGTGGGTCCCTCTGCTCTGTGTGGGTCCTCTGCTACTGTGTGGGTCCCCCTCTGCTCTGTGTTGTGGGTCCCCTCTGCTGCCTGTTGTGGTCCTCTGCTCTCTGTGTGTGGTCCCTCTGCTCTGTGTGGGTCCTCTGCTCTGTGGGTCCTCTGCTCTGTGTGGGTCCTCTGCTCTGTGTGGGTCCTCTGCTCTCTGTGTGTGTCCTCTGCTTTGTCACAGGGCTTCTATGACTGTCAGGACATTTGTCATTGACTCAATTATCAATAGGCTAAGTGATAAATCGAATGGGAGAAGAGGTTTAGGAGTTTAGCCTATCTTATACAGCAGTCATGTCATGGGACAGTACAACAGTGTGACATAGAACTTATGTTTTGGGGCCTGGGTTGAAATGATAAATTAATTAAACCAAACCACAACATTTTAAACTATAAAATAAAACTACAGCACAGTATCTCATGCAGCCTATTCCTAGAGGTTTATTTGATTTCCTGATTGTGTTCATAGCCTGGGGAGACATACACACAGACACACACACACACACACACACACAGACACACCCACAGACAGTACTGGCTCTGCTCTCAGGTTGAAGCAATCACTCTAATTAATTGAACTAAAGCTTTTATTTTTTGCTTTAGGCCTGTAGCCCACTTTAAGGAAAAACAGACAAGATGGAGGCAAAGATACTGAAACGTGGACATAAGGCAGAATGGGTATAATGATCATGTATTGTCTAATGCTTGCTTCTTTGCTTCGCTGGAATGGGATTGATGGAAGGCCGGACAATAAAAGGGAAGCCCAGGAGATAAAGGAGTGTGAAAGGGGAAGCATCTACCCTCACCACCATGCTTCATCTTTGGTACACGGTTCTTGACTGTGGGAAGGGTGTTTGGTTTTGGCCTAGACAGAATAGGACCCATGTCGTCCAAAAGTGGTGGTGGTGTTGATGGTTTAAGCTTTCTTCCTCACGACCTGAAGACTTAATAGAAGGAACCATGAATTCTGCTCTGTATCAGATCATTCTAAAAAGGAGAATGTCGGCCATCCGTCCGTGAGATGAATCGCAGCTGGGTCATGCAGCAAGATAATGATCCAGTTGGAAGAGCATAGTCTTCAGTTGGTAGAGCATGGTTGTTACGGATACAGGTATCCTGTGTTTTTGTGTGTTCCTACTCTTTCTGCCCTAATCACAGGTGTCCTGTATGTTCCTCGATTGGTGGTCGTTGAGGTGTCTACTAAATTGGAATCCAATCAGTGAACTATTCCTGTTAATTGCACCACCTGTTATTCGTTTGTTCAATCACACATCCCCATTTTATAAAAACCAGACTTGTGTTTGTTGAGAGAGAGAGACTTTTTTCCATATGTGAGTATGGACACGGTGGTGTCCTGTGTGTTTGTGTACTCGCTAAGGATGATTACCCTGTTTAGTAGCTTTGTGTGTTTTTTTGGGGAAAGGGGGTTTCGCTACGATGCCCTTGTGGCGTACATTACCCGTAGGACGAAATCTGTCTATAAACACCAGTTAGACCTAAGCGGACCACCCACTGTATTTTTGTATGGTAGCAGTAGCCTAGCGGTTCTTTAGGCAGGCTAGATCAGTTTAGGGGGTTTTACACTATTGTTTCATTTCTTGGGTCCTGCTCAGCCCCTTTTTCCCAAACTCCTTACCATGTGTTCATAAATAAACACTTTGTGTTTGACGGTAGTTCATGGTAGTTGTGTCTTATTTGTTCTCACTATTCCATGTCACACTGTATAATTTTACATGAATTTATGTTACGGTCTCATGTCCATCCACCCTAGATGTTTAGAGCCACGGGGTTCGTAACATAAAGTGGGGGTCTCGTCTGGGTCTATCTATCCCATGCTACTCATGTAAATTAGTTAGTGTCTGTTCATGTTGGGCTTAGCAGCTGTAGACTACCTGTTTTTTTTGTGTGTTCAGTAGTCGACGGCTTCGTGTTGCTAGTAGGATGGCTACTTTTTGAGTTGGAGGCATTTTTGAAAAACCCTACGTGGGAGGTTTTGATAATTGCCGTAGAGTGGATCTACGGGCTTTGTTTGACCACTTTTCTGTACCCATACCGAGGGTTTAGTGGCAGAAGTTAGGGAAGTAGTCTAGCGATATTGTTAAACGAACAGTGCTTGAGTTACCGCCCTGAGTCTGCTGCTCCTGTAGGGGATGTGGTTGCTGTTCCTGTAAGCCCATCAGTGTCTGAGGACGAGGCTAAGGCTCCAGCCACATTGCCCCGTTATGACCCACTCCTCCCCACTGACTGACAGTGATGCCAGGATCGATGTCCGCTCACACGGCTCCAAATGGGGGCGAGAAGAGCGGGGCACAAATCAGGCGCGAGACAAGCTGGAGATGCGTAAAATGGAACTAGAGGCAGAACAGGAGACGCGTAAGATAGAACAGGAGACGCGTAAGCTAGAGGCAGAACAGAGACTTCGTAAGCCAGAGGCAGAACAGGAGACGCGCAAGCTAGAGGCAGAACAGAGACGCGTCAGCTAGAGGCAGAACAGGAGAGAACGGTACAGCTGGGAGGCAGAACAGGAGACGCGTAAGCTAGAGGCAGAACAGGAGACGCGTAAGATGGAACTGGAGACGCGTAGGCTTGATCCAAGAACTGGAGCGCGTAAGATGGAACTGGAGATGCGTAAAATGGAACTAGAGGTAGAAACAGCGAGTTTAGTCTCTAGCTCATACTATGCCTGCTAAGTGAGCCAGCCTCACCAGCGGTGTCACGTCTGCACATTTTGATATTAGTAGACAGATCACCTTGCGTACCTGTGTTCAGGGGAGTCAGAGGTTGATTCCTATTTGGTGTGTTTGCAGCGTATAGCTTGTAGTAATTGAAATGGCCCGACGAGGTATGGTGCCTATTACTTCAGTGTAAGCTCAGGTAAAGCCCAAGAGGTTCTGTGCGCGCTACCTCTTTGAAGACAGTTTGAATTATGAAGTGGTCAAGCTACTGTTCTTCGTTCCTTGAGCTTGTTCCTGAGGCATATCGAACAGAGATTTAGGTCTCATAAAAAAGTCTCCTACTCAGACTTATGTGAGTTTGCTAGAGACAAAGGGAGAATCTGTTTGACAAATGGCACAGTGCTAGTAAGGTAACTGATTTTACCTCTCTACGGGAGTTATCTTGTTAGAAGAGTTTAAAATTGCTTTACGGAACGCAGTTTATCTGAACGAACAGAAAGTTATCCTCTCACTGTCGAAGCGTCTGTATTGGCAGACTAGTTTGTGTTGACGCATAAGAGCGTGTTTTACCGGCTCGTACGGAGACAGGCCCTGCGGAGTTGCTAACTTCTAGTCCTAGTCGACCAGCAGTACATCCAGGCACGCCCAAAAGATGTGCGTCACTGTTTCTATTGTCATAAGGTGGGACATATAGTTAATGATTGCTTTCTCTAAAACGCAAACCGAGGATGCCTCAGCACGCCAGGCCGCCAACGGGTGTTGGGCTGATTCGTACGGTTGTAGGGCCAAGAATCAAGACAGCAGCTCTAGTGAATGTGGTTTGAAAGTCCCTGTCCCGATCACAGTTATGAACCGTTCATTTTTTGAGGGGGTTTGTTTCTGTATCAGATGACGAAGCGTCTCAGCTCCAGTTAGAATCCTCAGAGATACCGGTGCGGCGCAGTCGTTCATACTAGCTGATGTGTTGCCCTTGTCCAGTAATACATATTGTGGTTTCCCAGTGTGTTAGTACAAGGAATTGAAATGGGTTTCGTCCAGTGCCATTGCACTTTGTGAACGTACACTCTGAGTTAGTCAGTGAATTGTTCAGAGTGGGCGTAAACGTCCTATGTTGCCAGTAAAAGGTGTGACATTTATAATGGGCAACGACTATTACCGGAGGAAAGGTAAATCCCATATTGGAGGTATTGGATAAAGTGACCAGTCTCTCTCCGAGGACTGGCACAGGGTTATCCAGATGTGTTCCCCATATGTAGCTGTCACACGTGCTCAAGCCAACACGACAAGTGGGTGAAGTGGTAGATTTGTCGACACGATTCTATTCAAGAGAGTGTGACCCAGAGGATAGTTCGGGTGCTACCTCTGGTAAGCTGGAGTCAGTCTCGACCAACAGCAGAGAAAGGAAGAAGGATGTGGAACTTGTTGCTGAAGCAATACAGTTACCAGTTACTCGTGAGCAGCTGATCGCTAACCAACAGGTTGACATTAGCTCCTGGCTAAATGTTTTCTAGTGTTGTCTCAAAAGACGGTGCTAAAGAAGAAAAACATGGCATACTTCATTGATGGTAATCTCCTCATGCGTAAATGGACATCCCATGTTGGCCTTTGGCCGGAGATTGGAATGCTGTTTACCAAATAGTGATTCCTACGAGCCTTTCGACAAAATGTTTTATCCCTCGCTCATGATCACCAGTGGTCCGGACATCTGGGAGTCACCAGACTTATGATCGTGTTTTGCGACATTTCTTTTGGCCTGGTTTAAAACAAGATGTGGCTCAGTTCTGTCGGACTTGCCACACCTGTCAAGTAGTTGGGAAACCGAACCAGGTTATTTCCCAGCGCCTCTTTGTCCCATACCGGCCATAGGTGAACCATTCGAACATGTGATGGTTGATTGTGTTGGACCATTACCAAAAAACAAAATCTGGGTAACCATTTTATGTTGACAATTATGTGTGCTGGCCACCAGGTACCCAGAGCCATTCCTCTCTGCGAAGGATTACTTCTCCGGTGGTGAGTAAAGCTGATCAAATTCTTCTCAACTTTTGGATTACCTCTAAGGTGATACAAACTGATCAGGGTACGGCAATTTCCTTTCTAAACTTTTCAAACAAGTGTTAAAATCCTTGTCAGTTACACACCGTGTGTCGCGCTATATCACCCAGAGTCTCAGGTCGCTTGAACGTTGGCATCAGACCCCGAAGTCTATGCTCCGTAAATATTGTTTGGAATCTGAGAAAGATTGGGATGAGGGAGTTCCTCTAGTGTTGTTTGCTGTCCGTGAGACAGTACAGGAATCCCTAGGGTTCAGCCCTGCTGAACTGGTGTTTGAGCACACCATGAGAGGACCTATGAAAGTCCTTAAGGATCAGTTTTTGTCACAAAGAGTTGTGTGTGAAAGAAAATGTGTTGGACTACGTTAGTCGCTTTCACGTGAGCGCCTACATGCTGCCTGTGCTCTAGCAAAAGCGCTGTCTTCCCTCACAGAAACGGATGAAACGACACTATGACACAAGGCTGTTGTCTCGTTCACTGCAGCCAGGTGACGAGTTCTTGTGTTGTTGCTCTGTACCAGGACGCGCATTGTCAGCCACGTTTCTCTGGTCCTTATGTCATTGAACAAGAAACTAACTGAAACTGACTTGTGATACAGACTCCTGATAGAAAACGCCAATCTCGGGTGTGCCACGTTAACATGTTGAAGACATACCACAGCAGACCCGTTACTCAGGTAGACAGTCCAGAAACTGGCCGAGTCGGCTGTCTCTGTTGCTACTAACGGCTGTAGTGGGGAGGTCATGTCTAATGATGTGACGGAGATGGTTTGCAGTTACGCAATACTCGGCAGCAGTGTGCTAGATTGCCCAATTCAGATGCTGCTGTCTCTCCCGCCAAGCCTGATTCATTTAACGGACAGACAGGTCAGATGATATTGTGAGACTATTGCTTTCCATGTCTTTTTAATGATGTTCCTACATGTACAAAATGTGTTGAACATCATTAATGTTGGAAACGCTGCACCTATCAAGCAACATCCTTATCGTGTCAACGTCGGCTAAGAGAAAGATAATGAGGGGTGAGTCGGTTATTTGCTGGAGAATAACCTGGCTATGCCAAGTTCAAGTCCTTGAGTTCTCCGTGCATTCTGGTTCCTAAACCTGATGGGACATCCAGATTATAACTTTGACTATCGGAAAGTCAATGCTGTCCACAGTCACTCGTTCCCGTTACCCAGACTGGATGACTGTATTGATACTGTTGGTGCTGCTACCTATGTAACCAAATTAGATCTTCTAAAGGTTACTGGCAGGTGCCGTTAACCCCGTGCCTCCGACATCTCTGCATTTGTAGAACCCCAGATCACTTCCTACAATATGCTGTCATGGCATTTGGGATGCGAGGCAACGCACCAGCCACTTTCAACGCCTGGTTAACACAGTATTGGCTGGAGTTCCTAATTGTAGTGCTTACCTTACGATGATCTGGTCATTTATTCAACTGAGTGGTCTGATCATGTTAACACTCTAAGGGTAGTGTGTAACGTCTAGCAACCGCTTCTCTAACCCTGAACTTAGCAAAGTCCCCGAGTTTGGGAAGGCTACTGTTACTTATCTTGGTAAACAGGTCGGCCATGGTCAGGTGCGCCCTGTAGATGCCAAGGTCTCAGCTATAAACGCATTTTCGTCCTACCACAAAGAGAGCTACGCGTTTTTTAGGGGATGGTTGGCTACTACCGTAGTTTCTGTAAAAATTTCTCTGCGTTTGCTCCTTACGGATTTGCTCAGTCCGGCGCAGAAAATTTGTATGGTCTGAAGATTTGTTGTACTGCTTTCAACTCTGCTAAAGCACTCTTGTGTAGGGTACTCCTGTTCTTGCTCCACATGAATTTTGAGCGGCGTTTAAACTGGAGAGTAGATGCAAGTACCAGAGGTGCTGGTGCTGTTCTACTGCAACAAGACCAGAGTGGAGTGGACCATCCTGTCTGTTATTTTTTCCGGAAATTTAACAAATGTCAGACAAACTATTCCCACCATTGAACAAGAGGCTCTAGCTTTGTTGTTAGCTCTTCAGTACTTTGAAGTTTATGTTGGTTCCTGTGACCAGTGATAGTGTATACTGACCCTCATAACCCCTTAGTTTTTCTCCACCGGATGTACAACCAGAACCAACGCCTTATGCGTTGGGCACTTATAAACCGTGCAAAATTATAGATTTGAGATCCGCTCAGGCAAAAGGGGTTAGATAATGTGTTGGCAGATGCTTTGTCACGTGTGTAATGATCTAGGTTTTTTTTGTTATCCCGATAGGATGATTTGTGGGATTTGGGTGTTGTGATATATTTTTTACAAAACCATTTTGGTTTGCTCTTTTAAGGTGGAGTGTTGCCGGATACGGTATCCTGTGTTTTTTTTTTGTGTGTTCCTACTCTTTCTGCCTTAATCACAGTGTGTCCTGTATGTTCCTAATTGGTGGTCATTGAGGTGTCTGCTGATTAAGACCAATCAGTGAACATTCCTGTTAATTGGCAGCACTGTTATTCGTTTGTTCAATCACACTTCCCCCATTTTATAAAAAACCAGACTTTGTTTGTTGAGAGAGAGAGACTTTTTCCTATGTTGAGATGGCACGGTGGTGTCCCTGTGTGTTGTGTACTCGCTAGTGGATGATTACCCTGTTTAGTAGCTTTGTGTGTTTTTTGGGAAAGGGGGGTTTAAGCTAGATGCCCTTAGGCGTACATTACCCGTAGGACGAAATCTATCTATAAACACCAGTTAGACCCTGGCGGACCACCCTAATGTATTTTTATATGGTAACACCTGGTTCTTTAGGCAGGCTAGATCAGTTTAGGGGTTTTACACTATTTTTCATTTCTTGGGTCCTGCTCAACCCTTTTTCCCAGGAACCCTTACATGTGTTCATATAATAAACACTTTGTGTTTAGACGTAGTTCATGGTAGTTGTGTCTTATTTGTTTCTGTCACTATTCCATGTCACTTATAATTCTCTTACATGAATTTATGTTACAGGTCTCATGTCCACCCACCTAGATAGTTTTTTTAGAGCCACGGGGTTCGTAACA
>NW_025538719.1:0-17216 GCF_020615455.1 Coregonus clupeaformis | reverse complement strand
CATATTAATTTGATAATGATTAAATTAAGATATGCAAGATATTTGAATATATATATATATATTGTGATGTCACGAGAGGGCTGTGTCCTGGAGGGGACGTTACATCCCCCTGAGATGGCTGCAAACCCAGACAGCTATGGCTCCATCTGCTGGTATGTTCAGGAACTCCAACCCTCTGACCCAATCTTCCCACGCAGCTGAAACCAATCAGGAGGTGATGAGCTGAAGGTTTGTGGAAGGGGAAAGAGACACGGGCTGGAGGGTAGGCTCGGGAAGAAAGAGAATTGTGTTGCAATTCCGTTAGTGCCGAAGATCTTCATAAAAATCCTTGTTTTGGTTGAACCTGGACTCCTTGCACTACTTGGGCAACCCCAAGAAGCAGGCGTAGCCTCTCGTGGCATCACAGATGGTGGAGAATACAGGCACGCTCACGTTAATAGTGCATGTCAGAGGGAGGATACCCGAAGGTTTGATCACCCAGTTTTTCCGGGTTGGCCGTAGGCTCCCCGCCGACTGAAATGGAGTGACATATTGAAAAGCCCTTGTTGCTGGCCAGCAAGCTTGCAGATGCAAGCAACCGTGGCTCTCTGGAGGAGCAAAAGACAGCAAACCTTCCTGAAGGCAGAGGAATTGCAGTTGCAGAGACAGATGGTTGTCCAAAATGCCTCGCCCAATAAAGGCAAGTGACTTTATATCTAAGATGGGAGCACGATGACATTGAGGCATACCTGCATGGCTTTGAGGCCACGGCCACTAGGGAAGCCTGGCCCAAGCAAACAGTGGGTTGGTCCTGTTAGCCCCTTTCCTAACCGGGGAATCGTTCAATGCTGTCCGGGACCTGGGCCCTGGACCAGGTTGCACAATTATGATGCCCTGAAGTCTGAGTCCTCAGCAGATATGGACTCACAAAATTTGGTATGGCCCAGCGTTTCACAGTTGGACCTTCCAACCAGACCAACCTCCTCGGGCGCAGATGCATGAACTTGCGATCCCAAGGAAAATGGATGGATCCTGGTAGAGAATCCAGCAGCGGCGGTGGTGGAGGCCGTTGTGGTGGATCGTTACCTCACGCGCCCTGCCTTATGAGGCAAAACGGTTCATCAGTCAACAGGCTTTGACCACGGCTGATCTGACCGTGGAAGCTGTGAAAAAGTACCAGGCCACAGCGGAGATGCTGAATGCTTCCCGAAAAGACCCCAGGAGTGCGGCCCCACCACAAATCGGGAAGAACCCGTCCAAAGGACCCCAAGGTCTCGGAACCCAGCCACTGTCCCAGGACTTATCCCGGCTCCAGGGGGAGCCAGAAACCAGGCGGGTCCAAGAAGAGTACACCAGGAGGGGGAAACTTGACAGTGTTACCGGTGTGGGGAGATGGGACATATCTCCTGGCAGTGTGGGAAACCAGCCGATGAACCCTATGCCCACTGCGGAGTCCTCCAGCTCAGCACCCACACACCGTTTTGCCTCGCTCTTGGGAATTCGTAGATGGCGTGGCTCCAGATCGACCCCCCACCTGCCCGGTAACTGTGAATCACCATGATGTGGAGGCCTTACTGGATTCTGGTAGCCGGGCCACCCTGGTGCGTAAGGATTTGGTGGGCCCAACGTGGTCTGACCCCGGGAAAGTCCTCCCAGTTTCCTGTGTCCATGGGGACACCAGAGAATACTCCCATTACTGAACTTACAATGACCAAGCACCACGGGGAACCATACACACACGACGGCGTGGGGTGGTTGATTCCCTCCCGTCCCTGTCCTAATTGGATGAGACTGCCCAGCCTTTTACCCACTCTGGAGAGAGTCTCAGGAGAGGATAACCCCGAGTACCTCGGAAACGGAGAGGCAATGAACTCATCCTGGGAAAGGCTCGGTGCAATCCTCCGAATTACTCACTCCCGCCGGGGCTCTGATAGGGATGGCAGGTGCCCAGACCGACACGAGACGGAGCCAGAATCTGGACAAAGAACTGTCGGTCTGAAGGGGACCGCTGAGAGGGTATCGTTTGTTAAAGCAACAGTTAGACATGAAGACAGAAGGGCTTAGATATCCTCCAGGCTAAACTCCCAACAGAGCTCCTTCCATAAGCAACAGGAGGAGCTGGAGGAGGCTGCGCAGGACCATCGAGGAGTGTGAGGAGACCCTGCGCAGTAGTAAGGAGGTCCAGAAGAAGGCAGAGGAGAAGTACAAGGTGTTGGAGAACAAGATGAAGAATGCGGAGGCAGAGAGAGAGAAGGAACTGAAAGCTGCTCAACAGGAAGCTAAACTCTGCTAAAACCAAGGCTGATGCGTTCAGTAAGAAACTCAAGGAGAGACAACAGGAGGCTGAGTCCCTGGTCCCTGAGAGTGGGAGGAGTTGAAGAGAGAGGCGGCTAGCAAGCACCACGGCAATGCGGACGCCCTCTCCCGGCGTGATGCCTTGTTCGTGCCTTTACCCGACGAGACGTTCGGTCCCGAGGAGGGGGATGTGTGATGTCTACGAGGGCTGTGTCCTGAGGGACGTTACATCCCCTGAGATGGCTGCAAACCCAGACAGCTATGGCCCATCTGCTGGTATGGTCGGGAACTCCAACCCTCTATGGCCAATCTTCCCACGCAGCTGAAACCAATCAGGAGGTGATGAGCTGAAGGTTTGTGGAAGGGAAGAGACACGGGCTGGAGGGTAGGCTCGGGGAAGAAGAGAATTGTGTTATAATTTCGTTAGTTGCCGAAGATCTTTAATAAAAATCCTTGTTTTGGTTGAACCTGGACTCCTTGCACTACTTGGGCAACCCCGCTGGAAGCGGTAGCCTCTCGTGGCATCACAATATATATATATATTTAATAGCTATATATATATATATATATATATTGAGGTGAGAGCATTGGAAATGCTTTTGGCGGTTGACCTGCTTCTGTGTTGTGGGTGGCACTGGCACTGTTTTCGAAGGATGGGTCCTGGCCTCTCGGGGCCTAGGGATCTGGCTGGATGGGGGTGGTTTTCCTCCCGCGGATGACAACCTAACCCGGGATGGGCAGGGGCTTTAAGGCGGGGGAATAGTGGAGAACAATTGGAGGGTTACTTGGTAGCAATGCAAATGCTCATTGGGACAACTATATCCAGGTGACACTCAATCACTTCATGGTAATTTTTATTGGTAAATTTACAAACAGAGAGGAAAAAAATGTTATAAAATTGATTTGCATTTTAATGAGGGAAATAAGTATTTGACCCCTCTGCAAAACATGACTTAGTACTTGGTGGCAAAACCCTTGTTGGCAATCCACAGAAGCAATAAAACTGGTCTTCTTGAGACTAGTTGAGTATCTGGAGCATCAGCAATTGTGGGTTCGAATACAGGCTCAAAATGGCTAGAAACAAATAACTTTCTTCTGAAACTTGTCAGTCTATTCTTCGTTCCTGAGAAATGAAGGCTAATCCATCTGCGAGGAATTTGCCAAGAAACTGAAGATCTCATACAACGCTGTGTACTACTCCTTCACAGAACAGCGCAAACTTTCGGCTCTAACCAGAATAGAAAGAGGAGTAGGGCGGTGCACAACTGAGCAAGAGGACAAATACATTAGTGTCTAGTTTGAGAAACAGGTGCCTCACAGGTCCTCCAACTGGCAGCTTCATTAAATAGTACCCAAGCAAAACACCAGCTCAACGTCAAAGTGAAGAGGCGTACTCCGGGATGCTTTTGTGTCTGAACAGCGCCGGAAGAAGATGGCTGCGTTTTACAGCCCTCTAACCAATTGTACTATTATGTGTGTTTGTTTCCCGCGTTATTTGTAATTTATTTTGTACATAATGTTTCTGCCATCGTCTCTTATAACCAAAGAGAGCTTCTGGATATCAGGACAGCGATTACTCACCTCGCGTTGGAAGAACACTTTTTCTTCAAAGGCGTTCGCGAAGGATATTCTACGGACTCCCGACAAGGCCCAGATCCCCGTCATATTCGCGTGAGGAAGAGACGGAGATATCGTGGGCGCAGACCGGGTGCCTTGTAAGGATACGACTGGCTAACGCAGTAAACTGCCTCTCCCATCAATCCCCTATTAGCATACGTTCAAGCTTTGGAGAAATAAAATGGACGATTTAAGATTACGGTTATCCTACTGTAACGGGACATTAAAAACTGTAATATCTTATGTTTCACAGTCAAGTGGCTGAACCACGACAATGATAACATTCAGCTAGCAGGCTATACGCTACATCGGCCAGGACAGAACGGCAGACTCGGGTAAGACGAGGGGTGTGGCGGTCTCCTGTATATTTGTAAACAACAGCTGGTGCACAAAATCAAATACTAAGGAAGTCTCAAGGTTTTGTTTCGCCTGAGAATTGCAGAGTATCTTATGATAAGCTGTAGACCACACTATTTACCAAGAGAGTTTCCTTCTATATTTTTCATAGCTGTCTATTTACCACCACAAACCAATGCTGGCATTAAGATTGCACTGAATGAGTTGTACAAGGCCATTAATCAACAGGAAAACGCTCATCCAGATGCAGCGCTCCTAGTAGCAGGGGAACTTCTAATGGCAGGGAAACCCAAATCCGTTCTACCTAATTTCTACCAGCATGTTAAATGTGCAACCAGAGGAAAAACTCTAGACCACCTTTACTCCACACTACAGAGACGCATACAAAGCTCTCCCTCGCTTCCTCCATTTGGCAAATCTGACCATAACTCTATCCCTCCTGATTCCTGCTTATAAGCAAAAACTGAAGCAGAAGCACCAGTGATTCGTTCTAATAAAAAAGTGGTCAGATGACGCAGATGCTAAGCTACAGGACTGTTTATGTAAGCACAGACTGGAACATGTTCCGGATTCTTCAGACAGCATTGAGGAGTACACCACATCAGTCACTGGCTTCATCAATAAGTGCATCGATGATGCTCGTCCCCACAGTGACCGCAAATCGTACATACCCCAACCAGAAGCCATGGATTGGGCAGGAAACACTCCGCACTGAGGCTAAAGGGTAGAGCTGCCGCTTTCAAGGAACGGGACTCCTAACCCCGGACGCTTATAAGAAATCCCGCTTCATGACCTCCATGAACCATCAAACAGGCAAAGAGTCAATACAGGTCTAAGATTGAATCATACTACACTGGCTCTGACCGCTCGTCGGATGTGGCAGGGCTTGAAAACTATTACAGACTACAAAGGGAAGCACAGCCGCGAGCTGCCCAGTGACACAAGCCTACCAGACGAGCTAAAACCACTTCATGCTCGCCGAGGACAAAAGCAACACTGAAGCATGCATGAGAGCATCAGCTGTTCCCGGACGACTATGTGATCACGCTCTCCGTAGCCGATGTGAGTAAGACTTTTAAGCAGGTCAACATTCCACAAGGCCGCAGGGCCCAGACGGATTACCAGGACGTGTACTCCGAGCATGTGACCAACTGGCAAGTGTCTTCACTGACATTTTCAACATGTCCCTGACTAGTCTGTAATACCAACATGTTTCAAGCAGATTCCACCATGTCCCGTGCCCAAGAACTCTAAGATAACCTGCTAAACACTGACTGCCGACCCGTAGCACTGACGTGCCTGTAGCCATGAAGTGCTTTTGAAAGACTGGTCATGGCTCACATCAACAGCTATAATCCCAGAAACCCTAGACCCACTCCAATTTGGTCACCGCCCCAACAGATCCACAGATGATGCAATCTCTATACGCACTCCTGCCCTTTCCCACCTGGACAAGAGGAACACCTCGTGAGAATGCTATTCATTGACTACAGCTCAGCATTCAACCACCATAGTGCCCTCAAAGCTCATCACTAAGCTAAGGATCCCGGGACTAAACACCTCCCTCTGCAACTGGATCCTGGACTTCCTGACGGGCCGCCCCCAGGTGGTAAGGGTAGGTAACAACACATCTGCCACACTGATCCTCAACACGGGGGCCCCTCAGGTGCGTGCTCAGTCCCCCTCCTGTACTCTCGTTCACCCAGACTATGGCCAGGCCACCACTCCCAACACCATCATTAAGTTTGCCGACGACACAACAGTGGTAGGCCTGATCACCGACAACGATGAGACAGCCTATAGGAGGAGGTCAGAGATCTGGCCGTGTGGTGTCAGGACAACAACCTCTCCCTCAACGTGACCAAGACAAAGGAGATGATTGTGGACTACAGGAAAAAAAAGAGGACTGAGCACGCCCCCATTCTCATCACGTGGGGCTGTAGTGGAACAGGTTGAGAGCTTCAAGTTCCTTGGTGTCCACATCACCAACGAACCATCATGGTCCAAACACACCAAGATCAGTCGTGAAGAGCACTGACAAAGCCTATTCCCCTCAGGAGACTAAAAAGATTTGGCATGGGTCCTCAGATCCTCAAAAAATTCTACAGCTGCACCATCGAGAGCATCCTGACTGGTTGCATCACCGCCTGGTATGGCAAACTTTGGCAGCCTCTGACCGCAAGGCACTACAGAGGGTAGTGCGTACGGCCCAGTACATCACAGGGAGGCAAAGCTCCCTGCCATCCAGGACCTCTATACCAGGCGGTGTCAGAGGAAGGCCCTCAAAATTGTCAAAGACTCCAGTCACCCTAGTCATAGACTGTTCTCTCTGCTACCATTACGGCAAAGCGGTGCTCGGAGTGCCAAGTCTGGGGTCCAAAAGACTTCTCAACAGCTTCTACCCCCAAGCCATAAGACTCCTGAACGTACTAATCATGGCTCGGACTATTTGCACTGCCCCCACCCCATACTTTTTACGCTGCTGCTACTCTGTTAAGTATTTATGCATAGTCACTTTAACTCTTACCCACATGTACATATTACCCTCAACTACCTCAACTAGCGTGTGCCCCCGCCCACATTGACTATGCAACGGTACCCCCTGTATATATAGCCTCCCTACTGTCACTTTATTCCTATTGTATATATACCTCCCTACTGTCACTTTATTTTACTTCTGCTCTTTTTTCTCAACACTTTTGTTGTTGTTTTATTCTTACTTTTTTGTTTAAAATAAATGCACTGTTGGTTAAGGGCTGTAAGTAAGCATTTCACTGTAATGTCTGCCCTGTTGTATTCGCGCGCATGTGACCAATAATAAAATTTGATTTGGATTTGGATTTGACCTTCTAGGCAGAGTTGCAAAGAAAGCCATATCTCAGACTGACCAATAAAAAGAAAATATTAAGATGAGATTAAATGCTAGGATTAAATGTCAGGAATTGTGAAACACAGAGTTTAAATGTATTTGGCTAAAGGCGTATGTAATCTTCTGAATTCAACTGTATGGTCCCGTTTGTAAATGTACATTCTAACCGTGTCGATAAATGAAAGTTGAGGGTCTTGAATTTGAGTGATAGACTCAACGTTCGATCACTGAAGTTTGTCTTTCTAAATTTGGGTTGTATAACATTGATAGTAGGGGTTTTGTTTTACTGTGTTATCAGAATTCTAATGTTAAAGCGCATCAATACAAATGGCTTTCTGGATGATACAGTACAATTGACTTGAGCATGTTTTAGTATGTTTGTAACTATATAAGTGGACTAGCAGTAGTGACTAACGTGTTATGGGTTAGATGGAATGATTTCTGTGCAAATGTACACTACCAGTCAAAGGTTTGGACACACCTACTCATTCAAGGGTTTTTTCTTTATTTTAAAAATGTTTAACATTGTAGAATAATAGTGAAGACATCAAAACTACATGAAATAACACATATGGAATGATGTAGTAACCAAAAAGTGTTAAACCAAATCAAAATATATTTTATATTTTGAGATTCTTCAAATAGCCACCTTTTTGCCTTGTGATGACAGCTTACACGCCTGGCATTGTCTCAACCAGCTTCATGAGTACAGTAGCAGATGTGCAGAAACAGGGCTGGGGAACAGAGTTGTAAAAAGTTATTTACCTAATCTGTGCAGATCAAGATAGCTGATATCGCCACCATTCTCTGTTCCTCCCTGCAATTCCCACATAGCTAAATTCCTGCCGATTGCAAACACAGGAGGTCACATACTGTGGTTGCACCCAAACGGGTCATAATCTGTAAGTTCATGAATAAGTCACACAAGACAAGTTTGTATCAGTAAAAATACTAGCATATAACAATGGACAATTCTTTAAGTAACAAACAGCATAGTATGTCTAATTAAACAGCATAGTATCTAATTAATTAATTTCCTCCACACAGGTTGGCAAGCCAACATGGTTGAGTACCTGCGCCAGGCGGAGGTGACCAGACCCTATCCATTTGTGTTGGCTCTTTGGGACTGCTCACAGTTGTTTACAGTCATTAGTGGACAGGCATTGGAGCAAGGTCACGTTGTTTGGGACACTGGATGTGAGCTTCAAGTGCTATAAAGTGTTTGATATTAACTTTCCCAGACTGTGTGCCCCAGCATGGCAATTCCTACAGACCACAGTGTATACCATTTCCTCTTCTCCTTAATAGTCCAATAGATTAATATATAATGACATTTTTATTCAAGCTGGGCTGAAGTGCATTCTGTAGGCTTTCATTATATCGCAACAATTTATTTTAAATACAAATGTTACATTTTGGGGATTGTGAAAAGTGCTTTTAATGAATGAAATAAAGTTATTAAGTAATGACAGTCATTAGTCCATGTCCTTAGTAGAGTGACCTTCAGACTTCATGGTGGTCCTCTGTAGCTCAGCTGGTAGAGCACGGCGCTTGTAACGCCAAGGTAGTGGGTTCGATCCCCGGGACCACCCATACACAAAAATGTATGCACGCATGACTGTAAGTCGCTTTGGATAAAAGCGTCTGCTAAATGGCATATTATTATTATTATTATTATTATTATTATTATTATTATTATTATTATTATTATTACTTCATATTTTACACTTGTTCTCTGTATAAAAATGTTTTGACTAGACCCAAATGTAGACATTATTGATGGCAAAACAGCATGATATATGTTTGTGCTGTCACCTAACACAGCCTAAGATAGCTGAAGTGTTCAGCGAATGGCTAATCAATTGATTAGCTCTGGCACTGTCTAATAGACAGATTTGTGTTAAAACCATCTCAGACAGACTGTCTGATTGCAATCTGGAGTGTCACATCAAGTTCAGCTGAGGCTTTAGTCTGATGTTTTGGACTGTTTGGTTCATGAAATATTATAAATAAATGTTAATATAAATCAATTTTAATCATAAATCCTATCTTATGAAATCTTATCTTATGAAATAATATACTTAGACAACCACCACATTTAACCACGGCAAGGTGACTGGGAATATGGTTGAATACAAACAGTGTAGTTATGCCCTCAGTAAAGACAAACAGGCAAACGTCAGTGCAGAAAAGAAGTGAAGTCGCAATTCAACGGCTCAGACACACAAGATATATGTGGCAGGGACTCCAGACAATCACGGATCACAAAGGGAAAACCAGCCGTGTGGCGGACACCGACATCTTGCTCCCGGACAACCTAAACACCATCTTCGCCTGCTGACGTGGTGCCACCGACGCGGCCACTCCGGGAGGACTGTCGGCTTTCGTTCTCCGTGGCCGATCTTGAGTGTCATTTAAAGCGTGTTAACCATCGCAAGGCTGCGAGCTCAGACGGTATCCTAGTTGCTCCTCAGAGCATGCGCAATCAGCTGGCTGGAGTGTTTACGGATCCATATTCAATCTCTCCCTATCCCAGTCTGCTGTCCCCAATTGGCGTCAATATTCCACCACTGTTCCTGTATCCAAGAAAGCAAAGATAACTGAACTAAATTACTATAAATTATGTCATCATTAAGTGCTTTGAGAGGCTAAGGTTAAGGATCATATCACCTCCACCTTACCTGACACCCTAGACCCACTTCAATTGCATACCACAAATCCACAGACGCATGCAATCGCCATCGCACTGACCACTGCCCTATCCCATCTGGACAAGAGGAATACTATGTAAGAATATGATTAATTGACTACAGCTCAGCCTTCAACACCATAGTACCCTCCAAGCTCATCATTAAGCTCGGGGCCCTGGGTCTGAACCTGCTTCGTGTGCAACTGGGTCCTGGACTTCGACGGGCCGCCCCCAGGTGGTGAACGAGGAAACAACACCTCCACCTACGTCTGATCCTCAATACAGGGGCCCCACAAGGGTGCGTGCTCAACCTCCTGTACTTCCTGTTCACCCATGACTGCGTGCGCCACGTCACCCCTTCAACACAATCATCAAATTTGCAGACAACACAATAGTGGTAGGGCCTGATTACCAACAATGACACGAGATAGCCTACAGGGAGGAGGTGAGGGGCCCCTGGCGGAGTGGTGCCAAGCGAAATAACCTCTCCCTCAACGTCAACAAAACGAAGGGAGCTGATCATAGACTTCAGGAGACAGCAGAGGGAGCACGCCCCCATCCACATCGACAGGGCTGCAGTAGTGAAGGCCAGAAAAGCTTCAAGTTCCTCAGCGACACATCACTGACAATCTGAAATGGTCCACCCACACAGAGGCTGAATAAATTTGGCCCCTAAGACCCTCACAAACTTTTACAGATGCACAATTGACAGCATCCTGTCGGTCTGTATCACCGCCTGGTATGGCAACTGCACCGCCCCTCAACCGCAGGGCTCTCCAGAGGGTGGTGCGGTGCCCTTTAACGCATCACCGATGGCACACTGCCTGCCCTCCAGGGACACCTACAGCACCCGGTGTCACAGGAAGGCCAAAAATATCATCAAGGACATCAACCACCAAGCCACGGCCTGTTCACCCCGCTCTCATCCAGAAGGCGAGGTCAGTACAGCTGCATAAAAGCTGGGACCGAGAGAATGAAAAACAGCTTCTATCTGAAGGCCATCAGACTGTTAAAAGCCATCACTGGCCGGCCTCCACCCAGTACCCTGCCCTGTGTCATGTACAAATATTCCCAGCGTGAAATAGTTCCAAATCGTTGTGATTGTGACCATGTATTAGCAGTAAAATGTCTCTCAGTGTGAAAATGTTCCCAGCTCAATAATTGCACGTGTGGATTGGCTGAGCTTGTGCGGATTCCCTCACACCCTCGAAAAACTGATCCTGTGGGCTCATACATTTTGTCATGACTCTCTCTCCTTGTCAGTGGCCACGCCCAGATGAGCACACAAACATGATGAAACGCCCCTTTTACTCAAGTATAAAACCCCTCAAGACAAAATTCACACCAGACCAGGAAGATACGGCAAATGGTTAGACCAGAAATACCAGAAAACGTGAGATGTTAGTCCACGTTTGAAATGGTGAGAAACTCTCCAAAACTCTCAATCTCTACACAACAAGAAGAAAACTCACTAGACCGTAGCATTACCAGTCTGCAACTGGCATGTAAAGCAGTCTAGAACATTTTGACTAAAGACACGAGGTGGGAAGGACAATCCCTCTCAGACAACCGTTAAGGCATATCTGAAGTATCTATTCTAACAAATACTCCATTCGAAGACATGTCGAGTTTCACCGGGCGTGGGATAGGGACACAAACCCTTTTTGAGAAAGTAGTTCAAAAGAGAGATGACGATCAAGGACAGCTACGGTAAATATATACATTGCATTTCTTATCCAATGAGCGGTGGTTAGGGTGCCTAAGTATTATGGATTCTGAGCGTAGTTTCCAAAATGTAACAATGAGTAGTTTGAATCTCTGTCTCTCCTCTTCCACTCTCTTTCTACTGACCCCTCCTTCGCCTAACCTAGCAGTCATTCTATTATTAGTCCAGTCCACTAGGGGACCTGTTTTCATTGTATTACGCTAAATCAAACTTATATCGTGTGTGTGTGTGTGTGTGTGTGTGTGTGTGTGTGTGTGTGTGTTTAGATTCTGTGTTAATATTTAGTTAGTTAATAAATAAATAATTAAGCCAATTTAAATATCTGATTCATCAATAAGGTTAGGGTTCTTGCAGGTTCAAGGATTATGCGACGTTCAGAATGAGACTGATAAGAGGTAATTATTTAATAGTGACTGTTATCGATATAACATATATATCTTCTAAGAGTTTAATTCGGGAGATGGTAACTCGTTAAACAACTTCTTCCGTGGTGCCCCAAATTCCTAGCACGAGTTAATTCGTTACATGGATTAATTGAATCGAGGTGACAATTAAACATAGTTAGTTGATTCAATAGAATAAACAGTCCATCACATTAATGTAAGTCACAACAATTTGCTACCTCTGCCAATTCCGACATGCGCGTCAAAAGTGCTGAGGGTTTGATGTGAGGAGATGTTTTACGATTGCTACTTTTTTCGATTGATAGTGCATATATTTTGTTCAAGACGGCTATCTCAAAACAGTACCTGGGAATATCTGCTGAAGGAAACTAATTCTACTAGGTAAGTACTAACTTTCTATCTTTCTCATTCACAAGTAATCACAAGCTAACATTACTTCTCCTGCTAGCTAGCCAATTCAATCCGTATCGCGGGGAAATTCAGCATTACAAGCGTAACACAATCACATCAAGCAGCTGAAATGACAGCATACTATATGCATTTTCATTTGTTTTACGAAAGTTTCTCATCAGAGATATCCATTAAAACAATGATCCTGATAAATTAATTTGCCTGGACCAGAGCAGCTGTCGTCTTGTCAATGCTCCCATGCATGGAACGGTGGAGATGACAAACACAAACAAAAACACTGCACCATGTTGCATAGGTCTGATAGGCACACAGCAAGGCTTATATTAACCCTGCTGCATTAAACCAAATGCTACGCTAGTAGCATGGGGAATAAATATTGTCTAGATGCTTTTTTCCAGAGAGATTATTTATAAATTGACTGGCTGGGCTGTTGGGACAGTGGATGCGCATGATAAATCAACTGAACTGTAAACAGGCATTAACCATGGTCAGCCTCCAGGATCCAACAACCTGCTTTATAACTGTATATTGCTGTTATAATAAATTAAGATGAGTGTTCACTTGTTCTTTCTAATGTACTATACCACATTCTATAAGGTTGAGGAGTGCAGTGTCACCCTACTGTTGAATGAAAACGTGTGTCCCTGTGATGCATCCTATCAAAAAGAAAGGCATTCAACTGGGATCATCCTTGCAGGCTCTTTGAGAAGAAACTTGGCTGGTGTTCAGTATGCCCAACCATGATTGACCCTTCAGCAAAACAAATTGCTGAACCCTTGAGGGCAAATCGGAACAGAGATTGCTTCAACAACTACCAACAAACTTCTTTGATTTTGGACTTGTGGACAACATCTTCACTGACCGGGGGTAAGAGGAGTTTGCAAACGATGATTTAGTTTCACTGTCACTGATGTCAAACATTGGTCATGAAAGTCTAACACGAATCATAACCATCCATGTAATATGGTTTATTACTTTTTCTTCTCAGCTCAACAGACCTTATAACACAGACATAACTGTTTGCCTAGCTAGTAGCAGAAATGGAGACCAAGGATGTGATTACACAAAGGTATTAGAAATGTAGTAATTCATGAATGCCCATCGCAGATATCTCCTCAACACCATGTGGCTTAATAAGGGACATTTCTCTCACAAGGTGAAAAACACTTCCCATGTGTGCATTCATATCCTGGCTGTGCAGTTGTACTAACAGCAGACATATCCATGAACATGTCCTGGTCTTGTTACTTGAATGCAAGGAAATGCAGATTGACTTGAATTACCACCTTTAAAACACCGTCTCCCTGACAATATTAATTTCTTATAAACTCAAAACCCAAACAGAATGCTCAGAGAAACAACAAGGTCCTTCTTCCTGGTGTGTGTGGGAGCTGATCCTGAGAAAGGAGACAATTACATTTAAAAGGCCCACATAATGATATATGACATGTCCAAGACCTAAGACCTATTTTCATGTCATCTCAAAATGGCTGGCGCATATGTTCTCACAAGAGATACGATGTATTTAATTTACATATTCAACAGGTCTCTGGCTGGAGCGGCTCCAAGCAGACTGGGGAGTGTATGACTCAAAGGGCTCCCGCCAAGGAATTGGGTCAGAGGGTCTGGACGGAGGTACTCAACCCTCTCCATAAGCTTCAAAACACATGGGTAATTGTGGTTGTGGTATATTAACCCTTTACACTCTGTGGAATTGGCTCATATGTATAGAGCTAAACTGAAATGTTTCTTACAGAATTATTGTTATGAAAGTACATGGCTAACCATGGTAGCAATTGAAAGGGAAGATTTTTAGAGATTATGGGAAAATTATTAGACCAAAGAGGATGACAAAATAACAGTAGAAGCAGAAATATTAACTAAATAGTAACGCGATAAGTGTCACGGCTGCCTTCAAATGGGAGGGAGACCAAAGCGCATAAGTATTGAGGAACATGACTTTATTAAGATAAAGTAATGTAAATACAAAACAAAAGACGAGTAGAAGTCCAACAGCAGATCATGATCGTGAAACGGAACAAAAACCCACAAAACCGCGAGAAACCACACAGCAGCAAATATGGGCTCCCAATCAGAGATAACGAGCCGACAGCTGACAATCACAATTCCTATTGGGAGTCATATGACTAATCAAAGCAATAATCACCAAACATAGAAATCAACAACTCAGACATCTCAACATAGAAATACACCCAAACAAATGAAATGAACAAACCCTGGCTCAAATATCAAAGTCCATGGAGTTAGAGGTCACAGGCCTCTCTAAAGGCACCCGGCGCACCAACATAAGGACTAGGAGGTCTGGGTGGCGCCTGTCCACGGTGTGGAGTGTGCTCTGGCACTGCTACCGTGATCCCCACCTCACCACAATAACAACCTGGTTTACAGTAGCCTCCTCTCAATGACCACCCTCCAACCAACCCTCCCACCTGAACCAAGGGGCAACACCGGACTAAGGGGCAGCACCTGACGGCAAGGCACCGATAAGGGGCACCGCCAAAGGGGCAGCACTGGCTAGGGGGCAGCACCGGACTAAGGCCACCGGGCTGCGGGACAGTACCTGACTGAGGGGCAGCACCGACTGAGGGGCAGCTCCGGACTGAATGAAGTGATCCTGGCTGGCTGGGTTTCAAGTGATTCTGGCCACGATGGATCCGGCTGGACGGAGCCATGAATCCTGGCTGGACGGCTCGGGCGGATCCTGGTTGATCGCTTCACGATCTCACCAAACGCCTGCTGGTTGACGATCTGGCGTCGCGCTGGCTGACGGATTCGGCATGCTCGCGGCTGGCTGACGGATCTGGCTGTTCATGGCTGGCTGACGATCTGGCTGCTCATGGCTGAAGTGAAGGCTCTGGCTGATCCTTGGTTCCCATGGACGGCTCAGCCTGATCCTCTCTGGGTTCAAGTGGAAGGCTCTGGCTGATCCTGTCTGAAGGAAGGCTCTGGCTGATCCTGGTTCAAGGAAGGCCCTGGCTGATCCTGTCTGGCGGAAGGCTCTGGCTGATCCTGTCTGGCGGAAGGCTCTGGCTGCTCCTGTTCTGGTCGGAGAGCTCTAGCGTTCGGTTCATGGACGGCTCTGGAAGGCTCATGGCAGACGGGCGCTTTTGCAGGCTCAGTACAGACGGGCAGTTCCCGCGGCGCTTTGGCAGACGGACAGTTCAGGACGGCGCGGCAGACGGGCAGTTCAGACGGGCGTTGGGCAGACGGACCATTCAGGCCCTGGGCGGCAGACGGGCAGTTCAGACGGGCGTTGGGCAGACGGACAGTTCAGGCCCCCATGGCAGACGGCAGACTCTGGCTGGGTCTGAGGCGCATCGTAGGCCTGGTGCGGGTGCCGAACAGGAGGTACCGGCTGGGAGACACGATCTCTGAAGGCTAGTGCGGGAGAAGCAACAGGCATGCTGGACTCCTGACGACCGAAGCCTGATGCGTGGTGCCGAACTGAGGTACTGGCTGAGGACACGCTCTCAGGCCTAGTGCGGGGAGCAGAACAGTGGGCATACTGACCCTGGGACGCACCGCAGGGGCCTGATGCGTGGTGCCGGGAACTGGAGGTACTGGGGCTGAGGACACGTATCCAGGCGGCGGTGGAAGCAGGAACAGTCGGACTGGTTGGCTACACTGTAGGTTTGGTGCGAGTGGCAGGAACAGGCCGGGTCGGGCTGGCGACGCACACCGTAGGTTCTGTGCGTGAGCAGGAACAGGCCGGCTGGCTGGGATGCCTGCTCCAGGTTCCCAAAAGTGGGTGGAGCAGGAACAGGCCGCTGGCGACGCACACCGTAGGTTCTGTGCGTGGAGCAGGAACAGGCCGGGCTGGCTGGCGACGCACACCGTAGGTTCTGTGCGTGGAGCAGGAACAGTCGGGCTGGGCTGGCGACGCACACCGTAGGTTCTGTGCGGTGAGTGCAGGAACAGGCTGGTCTGGGCTGGCGACACACCCGTAGGTTCTGTGCGTGAAGTACAGGAACAGGCCGGGCTGGGACTGGCGACGACTAATCATGGGCTTGATGCGTGGAATAGGAGCAGGCCGGTCCGTACTGGGAACACACACCACTGGCCTTTGGCTGGGAATCAGGAACGCCGGACTGGGACTGGTAACACATCAGTCTCTCACGCCAGGTGTCAGCAACAACTTCCTCTTCCTCTACTTTTCAATGGCTCCCGTGGTCCGATAGCCTTCTCTCCACGCTCTCTGTGGCAGCCTCGCTGCCCAGCGCTGCAATGTGCCCTCCCCAAAACCTTCTTTGGGGTTGCTCTGTCCTTCCAACGATGACCCTGCTGACGCCGTTGCTCCTTCCTCTCGCCAGGGCCTTGATCTTCCTCAAGGTCCCTTGCCCCGAGCATGTCCTCCCCAGACCACGATTTGCCCACTCCAACATCGCCAGCCTTTCGATCTCCTTACCAGGAAGCCTCCTCCCATGTCCAGTCTCTTTGCTCCTGGACACGCTGCTTGGTCCTTAGGTGGTGGGTTTTTCAATAACGACTGCCTGACGAAGGAGCAGACCAATACGCAGCGCGTTGGAGTGAACATGATGACTTTAATGATAGCACGAATACAAAACAAAAAGACGATAGTGAAGTCCAACCATGACTGAAACGGAACAAAAACCCACAAAACCAAGGAGAAACTAATACAGTATAAGAGTGGTTCCCAATCAGAGATAACGAGCCGACAGCTGACACTGCTACCTCCGATTGGGAGTCATATGACTAATCACACACCCAACAAACATAGAAATCCAACAACCTAGACACCCCAACATAGAAATACACCCAAACAAATGAAAATGAACCCTGGCTCAAATATCAAAGTCCATGTGAGCCAGAGTGTCACAATAAGAATAC
>NW_025538718.1:0-17230 GCF_020615455.1 Coregonus clupeaformis | reverse complement strand
TATATATATATATATATATATATATATATATATATATTGTGATGTCACGAGAGGCTGTGTCCTGGAGGGACGTTACATCCCCCTGAGATGGCTGCAAACCCAGACAGCTATGGCTCCATCTGCTGGTATGGTCGGGAACTCCAACCCCTCTATGGCCAATCTTCCCACGCAGCTGAAACCAATCAGGAGCTGATTTTGGTTGAAGGGAAGAGACACGGTCTCAACCTGGGCTCTCTGGAGGACAAGAGTGCTGCACGTCCACTTCCATGAGGAATATAAGGATTTGGAGATACTTACCTTTGGGAAATACTCACCTTTGGATATATGCACCTGTGGAAATACGTGTGGGACATTTGGAAGGACGTTTTGCTGGGTTGGCCACTAGCTGCAACGTGGAATACAGTAAGACTGGGGAAAAGTTATTTGAGCGAGGGAGAGTTATGATTTTGGATGTGGAAGAGAGCATCCCTGAACTGTTAAACCTTAAAGAGCCACCAGAGAACAGAATTGTGTTATACTTTCGTTAGTTTCCCAAGACCTTTAATAAAATCCTTGTTTTGGTTGAACCTGGTCTCCTTGCACTACTTGAGCAATCCCGCTGAAAGCTGTGTAGCCTCTCGTGACATCACAGATGGTGGAGAATACGGGCACGCTCAAGCTGTTAATAGTGCATGTCAGAGGAGGATACCGAAGGTTTGATCACCCAGTTTTCCAAGTTGGCCGTAGGCTCCCCGCCGACTGAAATGGAGGACATATTGAAAGCCCTTGTTGCTGGCCAGCAAGCCCAGATGCAAGCAAACGTGGCTCTCTTGGAGGAGCAAAAGAAAGCCAACCTTCTGAAGGCAGAGGAATTGCAGTTGCAGAGACAGAGGGTTGTCCAAAATACCCGCCCAATAAAGGCAAGTGACTTTATATCTAAGATGGGGAGCTACCGATGACATTGAGGCATACCTGCATGCATTTGAGGCCACGGCCACTAGGGGAAGCCTGGCCCAAGCAACAGTGGGTTGGTCTGTTAGCCCCCCTTTCTAACCGGGAAGCGCTGAATGCTGTCCGGGACCTGGGCCCTGACCAGGTTACTGACTATGATGCCCTGAAGTCTGAGATCCTCAGCAGATATGGACTCACAAAGTTTGGTATGGCCCAGCGCTTTCACAGCTGGACCTTCCAACCAGACCAACCTCCTCGGGCGCAGATGCATGAACTTGTCCGAATCGCAAGGAAATGGCTGGATCCGCAGAGGAATACAGCAGCGGCGGTGGTGGAGGCCGTTGTGGTGGATCGTTACCTCACGCGCCCTGCCTTATGAGGCAAAAGCGGTTCATCAGTCAACAGGCCTTGACCACGGCTGATCTGACCGTGGAAGCTGTGGAAAAGTACCAGGCCACAGCGGAGATGCTGAATGCTTCCCGAAAAAGACCCCAGGAGTGCGGCCCCCCACCACAAATGGGAAGAACCCGTCCAAAGGACCCCAAGGTCTCGAACCCAGCCACGTCAGTACTTATCCCGGCTCCAGGGGGAGCCAGAAACCAGGCGGGTCCAAGAAGAGTACACCAGGAGGGGGAAACTTCGACAGTGTTACCGGTGTGGGGAGATGGGACATATCTCCTGGCAGTGTGGGAAACCAGCCGATGAACCTATGCCCACTGCGGAGTCCTCCAGCTCAGCACCCACACACCGTTTTGCCTCGCTCTTGGGAGTCGTAGATGGCGGCCAGATCGACCCCCCCACCTGCCCGGTAACTGTGAATCACCATGATGTGGAGGCCTTACTGGATTCTGGTAGCCGGGCCACCCTGGTGCGTAAGGATTTGGTGGGCCCAACGTGTCTGACCCCGGGGAAAGTCCTCCCAGTTTCCTGTGTCCATGGGGACACCAGAGAATACCCCATTACTGAACTTACAATGACCAGCACACGGGGAACCATACACACGACGGCGGGGGGTGGTTGATTCCCTCCCCGTCCCTGTCCCTAATTGGACGAGACTGCCCAGCCTTTTACCCACTCTGGAGAGAGTCTCAGGAGAGGATAACCCGAGTACCTCGGAAACGGAGAGGCAAGACTCATCCTGGGAAGGCTCCGGTGCAATCCTCCGAGTTACTCACTCCCGCCCCGGGCTCTGATAGGGATGGCAGGTGCCCAGACCGACACAGAGACGGAGCTACAGAATCTGGACAAAGAAACTGTCTGGTCTGAAGGGGACCGCTGAGAGGTATCGTTTGTTAAAGCAACAGTTAGACATGAAGACAGAAGAGTTAGATATCCTCCAGGCTAAACTCCAACAGAGCTCCTTCCCTAAGCAACAGGGAGGAGCTGGAGAGGCTGCGCAGGACCATCGAGGAGTGTGAGGAGACCCTGCGCAGTAGTAAGGGGAGGTCCAGAAGAAGGCAGAGGAGAAGTACAAGGTGTTGGAGAACAAGATGAAGAATGCGGAGGCAGAGAGAGAGAGGAACTGAAAGCTGCTCAACAGAAGCTAAACTCTGCTAAAACCAAGGCTGATGCGTTCAGTAAGAAACTCAAGGAGAGACAACAGGAGGCTGAGTCCCTGGTCCTAGAGGTGGAGGAGTTGAAGAGAGAGCAGGCTGGCAAGCACCACGGCAATGCGGACGCCCTCTCCCGGCGTGATGCCTGCTTCGCTGCCTTTACCCCGACGGGGACGTCGGTCCCGAGGAGGGGGATGTGTGATGTCACGAGAGGCTGTGTCCTGGAGGGACGTTACATCCCCTGAGATGGCTGCAAACCCAGACAGCTATGGCTCCATCTGCTGGTATGGTCGGGAACTCCAACCCTCTATGGCCAATCTTCCCACGCAGCTGAAACCAATCAGGAGCTGATTTTGGTTGAAGGGAAGAGACACGGTCTCCAACCTGGGCTCTCTGGAGGACAAGAGTGCTGCACGTCCACTTCCATGAGGAATATAAGGATTTGGAGATACTTACCTTTGGGAAATACTCACCTTTGGATATATGCACCTGTGGAAATACGTGTGGGACATTTGGAAGGACGTTTTTGCTGGGTTGGCCACTAGCTGCAACGTGGAATACAGTAAGACTGGGGAAAAGTTATTTGA
The DNA here is from genome assembly GCF_020615455.1 of Coregonus clupeaformis. NCBI lineage: Eukaryota > Metazoa > Chordata > Actinopteri > Salmoniformes > Salmonidae > Coregonus > Coregonus clupeaformis. The sequence goes on along the minus strand of NW_025538718.1, from coordinate 14,160 downwards.
GCGAGGGAGAGTTATGATTTTGGATGTGGAAGAGACATCCCTGAACTGTTAAACCTTAAAGAGCCACCAGAGAACAGAATTGTGTTATACTTTCGTTAGTTTCCCAAGACCTTTAATAAAATCCTTGTTTTGGTTGAACCTGGTCTCCTTGCACTACTTGAGCAATCCCGCTGAAAGCTGTGTAGCCTCTCGTGACATCACAATATATATATATATATATATATATTACAGCTCAAAAAAATAAAGGGAACACTTAAACAACACAATGTAACTCCAAGTCAATCACACTTCTGTGAAATCAAACTGTCCACTTAGGAAGCAACACTGATTGACAATAAATTTCACATGCTGTTGTGCAAATGGAATAGACAACAGGTGGAAATTATAGGCAATTAGCAAGACACCCCAATAAAGGACTGGTTTTGCAGGTGGTGACCACAGACCTCTTCTCAGTTCCTATGATTCCTGGCTGATGTTTTGGTCACTTTTGAATGCTGGCGGTGCTTTCACTCTAGTGGTAGCATGAGACGGAGTCTACAACCCACACAAGTGGCTCAGGTAGTGCAGCTCATCCAGGATGGCACATCAATGCGAGCTGTGGCAAGAAGGTTTGCTGTGTCTGTCAGCGTAGTGTCCAGAGCATGGAGCGCTACCAGGAGACAGGCCAGTACATCAGGAGACGTGGAGGAGGCCGTAGGAGGGCAACAACCCAGCAGCAGGACTGCTACCTCCGCCTTTGTGCAAGGAGGAGCAGGAGGAGCACTGCCAGAGCCCTGCAAAATGACCTCCAGCAGGCCACAAATGTGCATGTGTCTGCTCAAACGGTCAGAAACAGACACCATGAGGGTGGTAAGAGGGCCCGACGTCCACAGGTGGGGGTTGTGCTTACAGCCCAACACCGTGCAGGACGTTTGACATTTGCCAGAGAACACCAAGATTGGCAAATTTGCCACTGGCACCCTGTGCTCTTCTACAGATGAAAGCAGGTTCACACTGAGCACGTGACAGACGTGACAGAGTCTGGAGACGCCGTGGAGAACGTTCTGCTGCCTGCAACATCCTCCAGCATGACCCGGTTTGGCGGTGGGTCAGTCATGGTGTGGGGTGGCATTTCTTTGGGGGCTGCACAGCCCTCCATGTGCTCGCCAGAGGTAGCCTGACTGCCATTAGGTACCGAGATGAGATCCTCAGACCCCCTTGTGAGACCATATGCTGGTGCGGTTGGCCCTGGGTTCCCTCCTAATGCAAGACAATGCTAGACCTCATGTGGCTGGAGGTGTCAGCAGTTCCTGCAAGAGGAAGGCATTGATGCTATGGACTGGCCCGCCCGTTCCCCAGACCTGAATCCAATTGAGCACATCTGGGACATCATGTCTCTCTCCATCCACCAACACCACAGACTGTCCAGGAGTTGGCGGATGCTTTAGTCCAGGTCTGGGAGGAGATCCCTCAGGAGACCATCCACCACCTCATCAGGAGCATGCCCAGGTGTTGTAGGGGAGGTCATCAGGCACGTGGAGGCCACACACACTACTGAGCCTCATTTTGACTTGTTTTAAGGACATTACATCAAAGTTGGATCAGCCTGTAGTGTGGTTTTCCACTTTAATTTTGAGGGTGACTCCAAATCCAGACCTCCATGGGTTGATACATTTGATTTTCATTGATAATTTTTGTGTGATTTTGTTGTCAGCACATTCAACTATGTAAAGAAAAAAGTATTTCATAAGATTATTTCATTCATTCAGATCTAGGATGTGTTATTTTAGTGTATATTGTTGAATATATACAGTTGAATGCAATCAGTTGTACAACTGACTAGGTCTCCTCTTTCCCTTTCCTCCCCTCCCCTTAGTTTCGCCGTGAGAAGAAAATGAATAATTACGTTGATGAGGGTAAACAATGGTGATCTAGTTCTAATAAAACCTGTTGTCGCATCAGTGTCTGAATCGGTTCGCCCCTAATTACTGTTCCCTCTCCAACACCGCCTCTACTCTCTCTCGTTTGCACATGCTCATTACGCATTCTTGGCATAAAACACAAGGTTGATAAAATTTTTTTATCAAAGCTTCTCTGGCCTTATTGCTGAATAGTCAAATTGAGTAATTGCGAAACAGTTTCAATATAGAAGCACTTCGTTTGCTGTTCCATTGTGGGACTTGATATCACGCTCATTGGACTTTCACTTAATGCTTCTTTCTCTTTCTGTTAACTTCTAATTTATCAAACTTCTTTGGTGTCTGTCTTTTACAAACTTCTTTCTCCCCCTTTTGTTTCTTCCTCTAACTTTTCTAACTTCTTTGGCTTCTCCCTCTTACAAATTCTGTGTGTGATCCATCCTCAGGTACACAGCGGTGGTGATGCCTGTCCTCTACAACACCACACACAGCTCCAGGAAGCGGGTCTCAGCCATGATCGCGACAGTGTGGATCCTGGCCTTCGCTGTCTCCTGCCCCCTTCTGTTCGGATTCAACACATCAGGTGAGACACGTGAGTACAGGTGAGACGCACCCACATCCCTCGCGTATGTCAGACACGCCAGTGTAGATGAGATGGATGCCAGTTTGAAATTAACATCTAGCCAGCGAGGCCCTATAACCCTGTACTACTTACTCATAGATCTGGAAGGATTGGATGGGTATAATATGGTAGATGCTCCACCAAACCCTCTGGTTGGCCTAGGAGTGTTTCCGCCTAATTGCTTTCACCCATCCAATCCTTTTAAACATCTACAGGACATGTCGAGGCCGTTGTGGCTATAGAGACTGATTTTGTAATAGGCAACAGTCACCGGAACAGATGAGACACACCTTCAAAGATTAGGTTATGGAAGTAGAATTATGTTCAATACTGATATACAGACACACCAGAACAGGTGAGATCAATCAATCAATCAATTTTATTTTATATAGCCCTTCTTACATCAGCTAATATCTCGAAGTGCTGTACAGAAACCCAGCCTAAAACCCCAAACAGCTAGTAATGCAGGTGTAGAAGCACGGTGGCTAGGAAAAACTCCTAGAAAGGCAAAACCTAGGAAGAAACCTAGAGAGGAACCAGGCTATGAGGGTGGCCAGTCCTCTTCTGGCTGTGCCGGGTGGAGATTATAACAGAACCATGCCAAGATGTTCAAAAATGTTCATAAGTGACAAGCATGGTCAATAATAATCAGAATAAATCTCAGTTGGCTTTTCATAGCCGATCATTAGAGTTTAAAACAGCAGGTCTGGGACAGGTAGGGTTCCATAACGCAGGCAGAACAGTTTAAACTGGAATAGCAGCAAGGCCAGGCGGACTGGGGACAGCAAGAGTCACCACGGCCGGTAGTCCCGACGTATGGTCCTAGGGCTCAGGTCTCTCCAGTTGGCTTTTCATAGCCGATCATTTAGAGTTGAAAACAGCAGGTCTGGGACAGGTAGGGTTTCGTAGCCGCAGGCAGAACAGTTGAAACTGGAATAGCAGCAAGGCCAGGCGGACTGGGGACAGCAAGGTGTCATCATGCCCGGTAGTCCTGACGTATGGTCCTAGGGCTCAGGTTCTCAGAGAGAAAGAGAGAACGAGAGAATTAGAGAGAGCATACTTAAATTCACACAGGACACTGGATAAGACAGGAGAAGTACTCCAGGTATAACCAACTAACCCCAGCCCCCGACACATAAACTACTGCAGCATAAATACTGGAGGCTGAGACAGGAGCGGTCCGAGACACTGTGGCCCCATCCGAAGAAACCCCCGGACAGGGCCAAACAGGAAGGATATAACCCCACCCACTCCGCCAAAGCACAGCCCCGCACCACTAGAGGGATATCCCCAACCACCAACTTACAATCCTGAGACAAGGCCGAGTATAGCCCACAGAGGTCTCCACCACAGCACAAACCAAGGGGGGGGCGCCAACCCAGACAGGAAGATCACGTCAGTAACTCAACCCACTCAAGTGACGCACCCCCCCCAGGGACGGCATGAAAGAGCACCAGCAAGCCAGTGACTCAGCCCCTGCAACAGGGTTAGAGGCAGAGAACCCCAGTGGAGAGGGGAACCGGCCCGGCAGAGACAGCAAGGGCTGTTCGTTGCTCCAGCCTTTCCGTTCACCTTCACACTCCTGGGCCAGACTACACTCAATCATATGACCTACTGAAGAGATAAGTCTTCAGTAAAGACTTAAAGGTTGAGACCGAGTCTGCGTCTCTCACATGGGTAGGCAGACTGTTCCATAAAAATGGAGATCTATAGGAGAAAGCCCTGCCTCCCGCTGTTTGCTTAGAAATTCTAGGGACAATTAGGGAGGCCTGCTCTTGTGACCGTAGCGTACGTATTGGTATGTACGGCAGGACCAACTCGGAAAGATAGGTAGGAGCAAGCCCATGTAACGCTTTATAGGTTAACAGTAAAACCTTGAAATCAGCCCTTGCCTTAACAGGAAGCCAGTGTAGGGAAGCTAGCACTGGAGTAATATGATCAAATTTCTTGGTTCTAGTCAGGATTCTAGCAGCCGTATTTAGCACTAACTGAAGTTTATTTAGTGCTTTATCCGGTAGCCGGAAAATAGAGCATTGCAGTAGTCTAATCTAGAAGTAACAAATGCATGGATTAATTTTTCTGCATCATTTTTGGACAGAAAATTTCTGATTTTGCAATGTTACGTAGATGGAAAAAAGCTGTCCTTGAAACAGTCTTGATATGTTCGTCAAAAGAGAGATCAGGGTCAAGAGTAACGCCTGGGTCCTTCACAGTTTTATTTGAGACGACTTTACAACCATCAAGATGAATTGTCAGATTTAACAGAAGATCTCTTTGTTTCTTGGGACCTAGAACAAGCATCTCTGTTTTGTCCGAGTTTAAAAGTAAAAGTTTTCAGCCATCCACTTCCTTATGTCTGAAACACAGGCTTCTAGCGAGGGCAATTTTGGGGCTTCACCATGCTTCATTGAAATGTACAGCTGTGTGTCATCCGCATAGCAGTGAAAGTTAACATTATGTTTTCGAATAACATCCCCAAGAGGTAAAATATATAGTGAAAACAATAGTGGTCCTAAAACGGAACCTTGAGGAACACCGAAATGTACAGTTGATTTGTCGGAGGACAGACCATTCACAGAGACAAACTGATATCTTTCCGACAGGTAGGATCTAAACCAGGCCAGAACTTGTCCGTGTAGACCAATTTGGGTTTCCAGTCTCTCCAAAAGAATGTGGTGATCGATGGTGTCAAAGGCAGCACTAAGGTCTAGTAGCACGAGGACAGATGCAGAGCCTCGGTCTGACGCCATTAAAAGGTCATTTACCACCTTCACAAGTGCAGTCTCAGTGCTATGATGGGGTCTAAAACCAGACTGAAGCATTTGTATACATTGTTTGTCTTCAGAAAGGCAGTGAGTTGCTGCGCAACAGCTTTTTCTAAAATTTTTGAGAGGAATGGAAGATTCGATATAGGCCGATAGTTTTTTATATTTTCCGGGTCAAGGTTTGGCTTTTTCAAGAGAGGCTTTATCACTGCCACTTTTAGTGAGTTTGGTACACATCCGGTGGATAGAGAGCTGTTTATTATGTTCAACATAGGAGGGCCAAGCACAGGAAGCAGCTCCTTCAGCAGTTTAGTAGGAATAGGATCCAGTATGCAGCTTGAAGGTTTAGAGGCCATGATTATTTTCATCATTGTGTCAAGAGATATAGTACTAAAACACTTAAGATATTAGACCCCACAGGTGAACTACACCAGCACAGGGGGCCTTGCTGAGCTCCAGTCAGGGTTTGGTAGTAGAACTTGGCTGGGAAGGAGAGGAGCTCCATTACGGGATGGTTATGTAGTCAGATCACATCCCAGGAGATGAGGGAACTAACAGTGTGGAGTGCTGTTTGGGAATGTTAAAACAGAATTTAGTTCCAGCTAACTGGAGCAACATTTGATATGGATACAAGAGCACCTGATTTATTTTTTATATAAAATAATGCAGTTATTTTCTTCCCATCTAATTTTTGTTTATCTCAAGATCATCAGCAACACAGCAGGCAAAGATATTGAGAATCTGGTTTGAGTTGTTGGAGGGCCATGTGGCTCCAGTCAGGGTTTGGTAGTGGAACTAGGCTGTGAAGGAGAGGAGCTCTAGTCCGTCTCAGGCAGTCAGTCTCCCTCCTAGAGTCCTTGTGTGGTGAAGCATGCACTATTGATCTGGAGCAAACAGTGTTCAATCACGTCCGAATGAACACAGAGCTAACATGCAATATGTATACACTACAACAGGGGGTCAATGCCAGTTCACTCATCTCTCTTATAGAAACGGGCCAACTATCAGAATATGGAAGGCTTCTCAACCCATGGATTTAAGTGGAGATTTTACAAAATGTGTCAGTGCTACATGGTTTGAGCAGGTAGCATTTTACGAATGTGTACCAACATTTTTTTTTTATGAAGTGTGTCTATAACAGATGCCTCTTACTACAGTTGTCTTGCTAGAAGGCCGTATTGAGCGGTGCTGAAAAAGAGACGCATTGTTGATGTGGGTTTAGTCATTTGAATGTGGTGGTTTTCTCCTTCCTCCCTCAGACGACCCGACGGTGTGCTCCATCTCCAACCCTGACTTTGTCATCTACTCGTCGGTGGTGTCCTTCTACCTGCCCTTCATCGTCACCCTGCTGGTGTACGTCCGCATCTACGTCTTCCTCAGGAAGAGGAGGAAGAGGATCGCCTTCCGCCACTCCAGCAGCGGGAAGGTCCAGCCAGGCTCGGCCCCAGCCCTCCGCGGTGAGAACACAGCCATATGGTCCCACATTGACTGTGCAAATGAACATGGAAGTGAGTGCATTCACTCTCATACAACACACACACAAACACATATGCACGCATCAGCCTAGGCGGTTAAGAGCGTTGGGCCTGTAAAGCGAAAGGTCGCTGGTTCGAATCCCCAAGCCAACTAACTAGGTGAAAAATGCTTGAGCAAGGCACTTATACCTAATTATTCTTGTAAGTCGCTCTGGATAAGAGCGTCTGCTAAATTACTAAAATGTAAGGATTTCCTATATAGAAAGCGATAGCAAGCTCAATGTGACTCACATGGAAAAATCCCAGTGCCAACTAGGTGAAAAAATCTGTCAATGTGCCATTCGAGCTAGGCACTTAACCCTAATTGCTCCTGTAAGTTGCTCTGAATAAGAGCGTTTTCGAAAATGTAAGGATTTCCTTATGGAAGAGCTAGCAAACTCAATGTGACTCACATGGAAAAATAAATGTAAAACCCTGCACGCTCACGTCAACATTTAACTCATGAATAGCCTATGTCACAAGTGGCATCTGTCATGGTGATTGACAACGGCACAACGCTAATGAAATGTCCACCGCCATCGTATAAAACGTGCACAATTGCCATGGAAACGGAGAGAGGCGATTATCCAGATACAGTGAGGGAAAAAAAGTATTTGATCCCCTGCTGATTTTGTACGTTTTCCCACTGACAAAGAAATGATCAGTCTATAATTTTAATGGTAGGTTTAAAAAAATCCAGAAAACGCATGTCAAAAATAGTATAAATTGATTTGCATTTTAATGAGGGAAATAAGTATTTGACGCCCTCTCAATCAGAAAGATTCCTTTCCACAGAAGCATTCAATCAATCAGATTCCAATCAAAAGAACTGTCAATCTCCCTCGGCCTGGGGCTCCATGCAAGATCTCACTTCGTTGAGTTGCAATGATCATGAGAACGGTGAGGAATCAGTCCAGAACCACACGGGAGGATCTTGTCAATGATCTCAAGGCAGCTGGGACCATAGTCACCAAGGAAACAATTGGTAACACACTACGCCCGTGAAGGACTGAAATCCTGCAGCGCCTGCAAGGTCCCCCTGCTCAAGAAAGCACATATACAGGGCCGTCTGAAGTTTGCCAATGAACATCTGAATGATTCAGAGGAGAACTTGGTGAAAGTGTTGTGGTCAGATGAGACCAAAATCGAGCTCTTTGGCATCAACTCAACCCGCCATGTTTGGAGGAGGAGGAATGCTGCCTATGACCCCAAGAACACCATCCCCACCGTCAAACATGGAGGTGGAAACATTATGCTTTGGGGATGTTTTTCTGCTAAGGGGACAGGACAACTTCACCGCATCAAAGGGATGATGGACGGGCCATGTACCATCAAATCTTGGGTGAAAACACGCCTTCCCTCAGCCAGGGCATTGAAAATGGGTCATGGATGGGTATTCCAGCATGACAATGACCCAAAACACACGGCCAAGGCAACAAAGGAGTGGCTCAAGAAGAAGCACATTAAGGTCCTGGAGTGGCCTAGCCAGTCTCAGACCTTAATCCCATAGAAAATCTGTGGAGGGAGCTGAAGGTTCAAGTTGCCAAACGTCAGCCTCGAAACCTTAATGACTTGGAGAAGATCTGCAAAGAGGAGTGGAATAAAATCCCTCCTGAGATGTGTGCAAACCTGGTGGCCAACTACAAGAAACGTCTGACCTCTGTGATTGCCAACAAGGGTTTTGCCACCAAGTACTAAGTCATGTTTTACAGAGGGGTCAAATACTTATTTCCCTCATTAAAATGCAAATCAATTTATAAAATTTTTGACATGCGTTTTTCTGGATTATAGACTGATCATGTCTTTGTCAGTGGGCAAACGTACAAAATCAGCAGGGGATCAAAAACTTTTTTCCCTCACTGTATTAGGTTGGCATGGTTACAGGAGTGACGATGATAAAACCTCTCCAAGGAGCTGCTGTGAGCTCCGCTCTGCTCTCTAGGTGGCCTGGCTCCGTGTGCTGCTGTGAGCTCCGCTCTGCTCTCTAGGTGGCCTGGCTCCGTGTGCTGCTGTGAGCTCCGCTCTGCTCTCTCGGTGGCCTGGCTCCGTGTGCTGCTGTGAGCTCCGCTCTGCTCTCTAGGTGGCCTGGCTCCGTGTGCTGCTGTGAGCTCCGCTCTGCTCTCTAGGTGGCCTGGCTCCGTGTGCTGCTGTGAGCTCCGCTCTGCTCTCTAGGTGGCCTGGCTCCGTGTGCTGCTGTGAGCTCCGCTCTGCTCTCTAGGTGGCCTGGCTCCGTGTGCTGCTGTGAGCTCCGCTCTGCTCTCTAGGTGGCCTGGCTCCGTGTGCTGCTGTGAGCTCCGCTCTGCTCTCTAGGTGGCCTGGCTCCGTGTGCTGCTGTGAGCTCCGCTCTGCTCTCTAGGTGGCCTGGCTCCGTGTGCTGCTGTGAGCTCCGCTCTGCTCTCTAGGTGGCCTGGCTCCGTGTGCTGCTGTGAGCTCCCGCTCTGCTCTCTAGGTGGCCTGGCTCCGTGTGCTGCTGTGAGCTCCGCTCTGCTCTCTAGGTGGCCTGGCTCCGTGTGCTGCTGTGAGCTCCGCTCTGCTCTCTAGGTGGCCTGGCTCCGTGTGCTGCTGTGAGCTCCGCTCTGCTCTCTAGGTGGCCTGGCTCCGTGTGCTGCTGTGAGCTCCGCTCTGCTCTCTAGGTGGCCTGGCTCCGTGTGCTGCTGTGAGCTCCGCTCTGCTCTCTAGGTGGCCTGGCTCCGTGTGCTGCTGTGAGCTCCGCTCTGCTCTCTAGGTGGCCTGGCTCCGTGTGCTGCTGTGAGCTCCGCTCTGCTCTCTAGGTGGCCTGGCTCCCGTGTGCTGCTGTGAGCTCCGCTCTGCTCTCTAGGTGGCCTGGCTCCGTGTGCTGCTGTGAGCTCCGCTCTGCTCTCTAGGTGGCCTGGCTCCGTGTGCTGCTGTATGAGCTCCGCTCTGCTCTCTAGGTGGCCTGGCTCCGTGTGCTGCTGTGAGCTCCGCCTGCTCTCTAGGTGGCCTGGCTCCGTGTGCTGCTGTGAGCTCCGCTCTGCTCTCTAGGTGGCCTGGCTCCGTGTGCTGCTGTGAGCTCCGCTCTGCTCTCTAGGTGGCCTGGCTCCGTGTGCTGCTGTGAGCTCCGCTCTGCTCTCTAGGTGGCCTGGCTCCGTGTGCTGCTGTGAGCTCCGCTCTGCTCTCTAGGTGGCCTGGCTCCGTGTGCTGCTGTGAGCTCCGCTCTGCTCTCTAGGTGGCCTGGCTCCGTGTGATGTAGAGAGGACAGTGTATCTGTGATGTGAGAGTTGGGTGAACAGGCTCAGTTCTACTCACCTCTCAGTTCAGGTTATACAGTGGGGGAAAAAAAATATTTAGTCAAATCAAATCAAATCAAATTGTATTGGTCACATGCGCCGAATACAACAGGTGCAGACATTACAGTGAAATGCTTACTTACAGCCCTTAACCAACACTGCATTTATTTTTAACAAAAAAAGTGTTGAGAAAAAAAGAGCAGAAGTAAAATAAAATAACAGTAGGGAGGCTATATATACAGGGGGTACGGTGCAAAGTCAATGTGCGGGGGCACCGGCTAGTTGAGGTAGTTGAAGTAATATGTACATGTGGGTAGAGTTAGTGACTATAGTGACAGCCACCAATTGTGCAAGTTATCCCACTTAAAAAGATGAGAGGCCTGTAATTTTCATCATCGGTACACGTCAACTATGACAGACAAAATGAGGAAAAAAAATCCAGAAAATCACCTTGTAGGATTTTTATGAATTTATTTGCAAATTATGGTGGAAAATAAGTATTTGGTCAATAACAAAAGTTTCTTAATACTTTGTTATATACCCTTTGTTGGCAATGACACAGGTCAAACGTTTTCTGTAAGTCTTCACAAGGTTTTCACACACTGTTGCTGGTATTTTGGCCCATTCCTCCATGCAGATCTCCTCTAGAGCAGTGATTTTTGGGGCTGTCGCTGGGCAACACTGACTTTCAACTCCCTCCAAAGATTTTCTATGGGATTGAGATCTGGAGACTGGCTAGGCCACTCCAGGACCTTGAAATGCTTCTTACGAAGGAGGTTTTCACTCAAAATCTCCGATACATGGCCCCATTCATTCTTTCCTTTACACGGATCAGTCGTCCCTGGTCCCTTTGCAGAAAAAAACAGCCCCAAAGCATGATGTTTCCACCCCCCATGCTTCACAGTAGGTATGGTGTTCTTTGGATGCAACTCAGCATTCTTTGTCCTCCAAACACGACGAGTTGAGTTTTTACCAAAAGTTCTATTTTGGTTTCATCTGACCATATGACATTCTCCCAATCCTCTTCTGGATCATCCAAATGCACTCTAGCAAACTTCAGACGGGCCTGGACATGTACTGGCTTAAGCAGGGGGACACGTCTGGCACTGCAGGATTTAAGTCCCTGGCGTCGTAGTGTGTTACTGATGGTAGGCTTTGTTACTTTGGTCCCAGCTCTCTGCAGGTCATTCACTAGGTCCCCCCGTGTGGTTCTGGGATTTTTGCTCACCGTTCTTGTTATCATTTTGACCCCACGGGGTGAGATCTTGCGTGGAGCCCCAGATCGAGGGGAGATTATCAGTGGTCTTGTATGTCTTCCATTTCCTAATAATTGCTCCCACAGTTGATTTATTCAAACCAAGCTGCTTACCTATTGCAGATTCAGTCTTCCCAGCCTGGTGCAGGTCTACAATTTGGTTTCTGGTGTCCTTTGACAGCTCTTTGGTCTTGGCAATAGTGGAGTTACAGGTCTGTGAGAGCCAGAAATCTTGCTTGTTTGTAGGTGACCAAATACTTATTTTTCCACCATAATTTGCAAATAAATTCATAAAATATCCTACAATGTGATTTTCTGGAGAAGAAAAATCTCAATTTGTCTGTCATAGTTGACGTGTACCTATGATGAAAATTACAGGCCTCTCTCATCTTTTTAAGTGGGAGAACTTGCACAATTGGTGGCTGACTAAATACTTTTTTTCCCCCACTGTATGACAATGTGGGATCTGAGGAGCCGTGGGCTTGGGGAGTTCCTTTGATCATTGCAGTCACGATCAGTCAGGTTTCATGGTCATTTCCGGTATCTCAAGGTTTCAGGGTCATTTACATTACACTAGAGGTGACTGTGGTCATGTCCATGATGTACCGGGTAGCAGGTGGAAACACTTTATGTTACAGTCCACTTTTTACCTATACTGAACAAAAATATAAACGCAACATGCAACAATTTCAAAGATTTTACTGAGTTACAGTTCATATAAGGAAATCAATCAATTGAAATAAATTAATTAGGTCCTAAAATATGGATTTCACATGACTGGGCAGGGGTGCAGCCATGGGTAGGCCCACACACTGGGGAGCCAGGCCCACACACTGGGGAGCCAGGCCCACACACTGGGGAGCCAGGCCCATCCACTGGGGAGCCAGGCCCATCCACTGGGGAGCCAGGCCCATCCACTGGGGAGCCAGGCCCATCCACTTGGGAGCCAGGCCCATCCACTGGGGAGCCAGGCCCACACACTGGGGAGCCAGGCCCATCCACTTGGGAGCCAGGCCCATCCACTGGGGAGCCAGGCCCATCCACTGGGGAGCCAGGCCCAGCCAATCAGAATGAGTTTTCCCCCACAAAAGGTCTTCATTACAGACAGAAATACTCCTTATCTTGGCAAAGGAGAAATACTCACTAACAGGGATGTAAACAAATTTGTGCACAAAATTTGAACAAAATGTGCTTTTGTGCGTATGGAAAATGTCTGGGATCTTTTATTTCAGCTCATGAAACATGGGACCAACACTTTACATGTTGTGTTTATATTTTTGTTTCCGTGTACTTAGAAATCACATTGTCAAACAAATGGTAATTACATGGTAATTATAAACAAATGACTGTTTTGTTTAATTGGGAATCAGTAAAAAAATATTTTTGGTTCCAAAAGGTGCCAATTGTTACCACATAATGTCTTAGTAACCAAGCAACACCATCGGGAGGGAAGTCAAATAGCCAGGATTGTATCAGTGACATTATGGGGCAGGTTAAGAGATCAAATCCTTCATTTGAGAGGCGTGTTGTGGAATCATTTCCAGTGGTTGAGGCCAGGTTTGGATCATACCCATTACGGGATGGTTGTGTAGTCAGATCCCATCCCAGGAGCATCTGGGATGTGGGAACTAACAGAGTGGAGTGCTGTTTGGGAATGTTAGAGCGGGGGTTTAGTTCCAGCTAACTGGAGCAACATTTGATATGGAGACAAGAGCCCCTGATTTATTTTTATGTAGAAGAATGCAGTTTTTTTGCTCCCCGTCTAATTTTATTAGAGTCAAGCAGAGTTTAGCTCAAGATCATCAGCAACACAGCAGGCAAAGATATTGAGAATCCGGTTTGAGTTGTTGGAGGCCCTGGGCACAGGCGGTTTAGTTCACAGCTACTAGATTGACGGATGGATGGATGGATGGGGGGGATGGGATGCTGCTGACTGCTGAAATAAACTTGTTTACCTTTTGAAGGGTGAGTCAGGTGTGATATTTCCTCTATGCCACCCCTCTCTCCCTCCCTCCCTCTTGCCTCGTGTGTTTACCTGTTGAAGGGATGAGTCAGTCTATCTCTCTCCCTCTCTCTCTCTCTCTCTCTCTCTCTCTCTCTCTCTCTCTCTCTCTCTCTCTCTCTCTCTCTCGTCTCTCTCTCTCTCTCTCTCTCTCTCTCTCTCTCTCTCTCTCTCTCTCTCTCTCTCTCTCTCTCCCTCTCTCTCTCTCTCTCTCTCTCTCTCTCTCTCTCTCTTCTCTCTCTCTCTCTCTCTCTCTCTCTCTCTCTCTCTCTCTCTCTCTCTCTCTCTCTCTCTCTCTCTCTCTCTCTCTCTCTCTCTCTCTCTCTCTCTCTCTCTCTCTCTCTCTCTCTCTCTCTCTCTCTCTCTCCTCTCTCTCTCTCTCTCTCTCTCTCTCTCTCTCTCTCTCTCTCTCTCTCTCTCTCTCTCTTCTCTCTCTCTCTCTCTCTCTCTCTCTCTCTCTCTCTCTCTCTCTCTCTCTCTCTCTCTCTCTTCTCTCTCTCTCTCTCTCTCTCTCTCCTCTCTCTCTCTCTGAAGAGGTGTCTGCAGGAGGAGACCCCCAAGGAGAACAGAGACCTGTCCCCTATCAGGATCAAAGTGGTAAGAGGAGTGTGTGTAGAGGAAGTTCAGGAGTAAAAAAACAAACAAATTGACTGTGTCCATAAAATGTATATAGTATGTGTAAGCTGGAAGTAGAGGCCTAAGTGTTGTTGTTCACTAATTTACTCCAATTAAGGGAGAGGTGGTGGGGTTGGAAAGTAATAAAGGAAAATACTTTTTTTTTATAGGATATGTATATGTATTTGTATATATATATATACAGTGAGGGAAAAAAAGTATTTGATCCCCTACTGATTTT
>NW_025538717.1:0-17246 GCF_020615455.1 Coregonus clupeaformis | reverse complement strand
TCCCTCTCTCTCTCTCTCTCTCTCTCTCTCTCTCTCTCTCTTCTCTGTCTCTCTTCTCTCTGTCTCTCTGTCTCTCTCTCTTCTCTCTCTGTCTCTCCTCTCTCTCTTCTCTCCTCTCTCTATCTCTCTCCTCTCTCTGTCTGTCTCTCTGTCTCTCTCTCTCTCTCTCTCTCTCTCTCTCTCTCTCTCTCTCTCTCAAATGCCAGGTCATGTTTGCGCTGAGATGACCTCTGGTGGAGGAGTCAGTCCCTCCTCTCCCCCTCCGTGCCTCTGCAGCTCAGTGTGCTGATGCTGCTGAGGAGAGAGTGTGTGTGCGTTAGTGGTCAGTGATCAATGGGTCCAGTCCTCCTCCACTCCAGTCCCCGGTCATACCTCAGCTCTTTTGTCCAGTCTGTCCGCCATTGTTGCCCAATCTCAATGAGGCTGAGAATATTTCCTGGTAGAGACACACTGGCAGTTGACAGTCATATATGATGTGGGGGATTACATAGTGCTGCTGACAGTCATACTGTATATGCTCCTTGATATATATGCTGAGAACACTGTGGTAAGACATTGATAAACACAACGCAGGGACATTTATGGACATTTATGCTGTCTGTTAAATATTTAAACGTTTCAAATTGGCCACGCTTCTATATGTGTCCCATTAATTGAAGATTTTTCTGGGAGGGAAACAGATTTGTACATGTTGCTCTGCACCCTTTTCTCTCTCCCCCTCTCTCTCTATCCTCCTCTCTCTCTCTCTCTCTATCCTCCTCTCTCTCTCTCTCTCTCTCTCTCCCCCTCTCTCTCTCCATCCCTTCCTCCTCTCTCAGCAGGGATAGGGATTACTACCAGTGGCTGTGTGATTACTGCGATGTAATGACAGGAGCATAAAAGGCTGGGAGGGAGGGAGGGAGGGAGGGAGAGAGAGATAGAGAGAGAGAGAGAGAGAGAGAGAAGAGAGACAGACAGAGAGAGAGAGAGACAGAGAGAGAGAGAGAGAGAGAGAGACAGAGAGAGAGAGAGAGACAGAGAGAGAGAGAGAGACAGAGAGAGAGAGACAGAGAGAGAGAGAGATACAGAGAGATACAGAGAGAGAGAGATACAGAGAGATACAGAGAGAGATACAGAGAGATACAGAGAGATACAGAGAGACAGAGAGCAGGTGTGCAACACAATGTAACGACGTGTCTCCTAAAGACGAGGCGTCTGTGTGTGTATTCATGTTGATAATATTGGGGGAATGGGACAAGCAAAGAGAGAGCGGGAGAGAGAGGGAGGAAGGCAAAGTAGAAGACAAAGAGATGAGAAAGAAAGGGTACATGTTTTCTTACAAAGTAGGAACACTAGTTCTACTATTATAATATGGCTGACTCCCCTCACAACACTAGTTCTACTATTCTAATATGGCTGACTCCCTCACAACACTTTAGTTCTACTATTATAATATGGCTGACTCCCCTCACAACACTAGTTCTACTATTATATTATGGCTGACTCCCTCACAACACTAGTTCTACTATTATAATATAGCTGACTCCCTCACAACACTAGTTCTACTATTATAATATGGCTGACTCCCTCACACAACACTAGTTCTACTATTATAATATGGCTGACTCCTCACAACACTGAAGTTCTACTATTATAATATGGCTGACTCCCCTCAACACTAGTTCTACTATTCCTAATATGGCTGACTCCCCTCACAACACTAGTTCTACCATTATAATATGGCTGACTCCCCTCACAACACTAGTTCTACTATTTATAATATGGCTGACTCCCCTCACAACACTAGTTCTACTATTCTAATATGGCTGACTCCCTCACAACGCTAGTTCTACTATTCTAATATGGCTGACTCCCTCACAACGCGCTAGTTCTGCTATTATAATATGTTTGACTCCCCTCACAACACTAGTTCTACTATTATAATATGGCTGACTCCCCCTCCACAACGCTAGTTCTATTATAATATGGCTGACTCCCCTCACAACACTAGTTCTACTATTATAATATGGCTGACTCCCTCACAACGCTAGTTCTACTATTATAATATGGCTGACTCCCCTCACAACACTAGTTCTACTATTATAATATGGCTGACTCCCTACAACACTAGTTCTACTATTATAATATGGCTGACTCCCCTCACAACACTAATTCTACTATTATAATATGGCTGACTCCTCTTTCTAGTTCTACTATTATAATATGGCTGACTCCCCTCACAACACTAGTTTCTACTATTATAATATGGCTGACTCCCCTCACAACACTAGTTCTACTATTATAATATGGCTGACTCCCCTCACAACCACTAGTTCTACTATTCTAATATGGCTGACTCCCCTCACAACGCTAAGTTCCTACTATTATAAATATGGCTGACTCCCCTCCACAACACTAGTTCTACTATTATATTATGGCTGACTCCCTCACAACACTAGTTCTACTATTCTAATATGGCTGACTCCCCTCTACAACACTAATTCTACTATTATAATATGGTAACTCCCTCACAACACTAGTTCTACTATTATAATATGGCTGACTCCCTCACAACACTAGTTCTACTTTGCCATATGGCTGACTCCTCACAACAGCTAGTTCTACTATTCTAATATGGCTGACTCCCCTCACAACACTAGTTCTACTATTATAATATGGCTGACTCCCCTCAAAACACTAGTTCTACTATTATAATATGGCTACCCCTCACAACACTAGTTCTACTATTATAATATGGCTGATTCCCCTTCACAACACTAGTTCTACTATTATAATGGCTGACTCCCCTCACAACACTAGTTCTACTATTATAATATGGCTGACTCCTCACAACACTAGTTCTACTATTATAATATGGCTGATTCCCCTCACAACACCTAGTTCTACTATTATAATATGGCTGACTCCCCTCACAACGCTAGTTCTACTATTATAATATGGCTGACTCCTCTACCGCTAGTTCTACTATTATAATATGGCTGACTCCCCTCCACAACACTAGTTCTACTATTATAATATGGCTGACTCCCCTCACAACACTAGTTCTACTATTATAATATGGCTGACTCCCCTCCACAACACTAGTTCTACTACCATAATATGGCTGGACTCCCCTCACAACACTAGTTCTACTATTATAATATGTTTGACTCCCCTCACAACACTAGTTCTACTCTATTCTAATATGGCTGACTCCCTCACAACACTAGTTCTACTATTATAATATGGCTGACTCCTCACAATGCTAGTTCTACTACTATTATAATATGGCTGACTCCCTCACACAACACTAGTTCTACTATTATAATATGGCTGACTCCCCTCACAACACTAGTTCTACTATTCTAATATGGCTGACTCCCCTCACAACACTAGTTCTACTATTTTAATATGGCTGACTCACCTCACAACACTAGTTCTACTCATTATAATACTTGGCTGGACTCCTCCCTATAACGCTAGTTCTACTATTATAATATAGCTGACTCCCCTCACAACACTAGTTCTACTATTATAATAATATGGCTACTCCCCTCACAACACTAGTTCTACTATTCTAATATGGCTGACTCCTCACAACACTAGTTCTACTATTCTAATATGGCTGACTCCCCTCCCCAACACTAGTTCTACTATTATAATATGGCTGACTCCCTCACAACCTAGTTCTACTATTATAATATGGCTGACTCCCCTCACAACACTAGTTCTACTATTATAATATGGCTGACTCCCCTCACAACACTAGTTCTACTATTATAATGGCTGACTCCCTCACAACACTAGTTCTACTATTATAATATGGCTGACTCCCCTCACAACACTAGTTCTACTATTCTAATATGGCTGACTCCCTCACAACACTAGTTCTACTATTATATTATGGCTGACTCCCCCTCACAACACTAGTTCTAATCTATTCCTAATATGGCTGACTCCCCTCACAACACTTGTTCTACTATTCTAATATGGCTGACTCCCCTCACAACGCTAGTTCTACTATTATAATATGGCTGACTCCCCTCACAACACTAGTTCTACTATTCTAATATGGCTGACTCCCCTCACAACGCTAGTTCTACTATTATAATATGGTTGACTCCCCCACAACACTAGTTCTACTATTATAATATGGCTGATTCCCCTCACAACACTAGTTCTACCTATTATAATATGGCTGACTCCTCACAACACTAGTTCTACTATTATAATATGGCTGACTCCCCTCACAACACTAGTTCTACTATTATAATATGGCTGACTCCCCCTCACAACACTAGTTCTACTATTATAATATGGCTGACTCCCCTCACAACACTAGTTCTACTATTCTAATATGGCTGACTCCCTCACAACACTAGTTCTACTATTATAATATGGCTGACTCCCCCTCACAACACTAGTTCTACTATTATAATATGGCTGACTCCCCTCACAACACTAGTTCTACTATTATAATAATGGCTTGACCCCTCACAACACTAGTTCTACTATTATAAAATGGCTGACTCCCTCACAATATGGTGGTCACAAAGACCTGGCGTACGCTGGCCTTTTTTTATACCATCTCAGAGGGGAAAGAAGGCTTTTGGACCGTAGGAGACACTTTGATCAATATGCTGTACTGAACACACCGCACACACACCACCAGAGAAACCACTTGCTGATCAAACTCACACACACACCACCAATTCACCTGTCAAGCCCTGCGATTAAACTCCACCAACATACTCTATCTGGAAACCTCCAAGGTTTCTGTTGACTGATTCTGACAGCTGCTGACCTTGACGACAACCACAGAGAAAACACACCAAAAAAGAGTATACGAGTTAACCAATGTAATGTACAGATATGTTGTTGTTGTTTGTTGTATTTGCTGATGTGTTATTCCAATGTTATATCAATGCCAACCAATGAAAAGTAAAGATAGTTATTAGTTGTTTTTGTAATTGTTGTTGTTTACTGTTGTTGTTTTTACTCCTCCAGGTAAGGCCCTGACCTTCCTCCTCCTGCAACCCCCCAGCCCCAAGCTGCCCCCCCACAGCACCATCCGCCGTACAGCCATAGACCTGATTGGTCGAGGCTTCACCGTGTGGGAGCCCTATATGGATGTGTCCGCTGTTCTCATGGGGTTGCTGGAGCTGTGTGCCGACGCAGAGAAACAGCTGGCCAAGTGAGTGGAGAGTACAGTCTATACGCACGCACACACACACACACACACTCACACTCACACTCACACTCACACTCACACTCCACACACACACACACACACACACACACACACACTCACACTCACACACACACACACACACACACACACACACACACACACACACTCACACACACACACACACACACACACACACACACACACACACACACACACACACACACACACACACACACACACACACACACTCACTCACACTCACCTCACCTCACTCACACTCACACTCCCACACACACACACACACACACACACACACACACACACACACACACACACACACACACACACACACTCACACTCACACTCACACTCACACTCACACTCACACACTCACACACACACACCCTGCTCCACCCTGGTCCCTGTTTTTCTCCCATCTCTCTCCCTTCCAAGATGTCCGCCAGACAGACACCACACCACACAGCAGGATGGGCTGCCTGCCTGCACAGAATCTGACACACTGAATGATGAAACCACAGCAGTAATGCGATTGGGGTGCATTAATATGATGTAATGATGTCTGCGTTGCTGGATGACAGGCGAGGCGGAGAGGAGACCTTTCTGTGTAGAGTAGAGCCCTATCTGTCTGCCTAACCTAACCTACCCCTCGCAGCCCCGCAAACAAGGTTACCCCCGGCAGCGAGACAACCAATGAAAAATACTACCTACATCAGATTAGGCAATTAAGATGAAACCCTATCTTAACAAATGTATTATGAGTATAAATATGTCTGCCTTTTTCGTGTTACGTGTGCTAATATGGTTAGCTCAAAATGGCAGTCATTTTTCAGGGTTTATTAGCTAACGTAGAGAGAGGAGAGGAGAGAGGCTGATGCACAGAGAGAGCGCCAGGCGAGATGACCCCATGGATGCACAGAGAGAGAGCACCAGGAGAAGCGACCCCATGGATGCACAGAGAGAGAGCGCCAGGAGAAGCGACCCCATGGATGCACAGAGAGAGAGCGCCAGGCGAGGCGACCCCATGGATGCACAGAGAGAGAGCGCCAGGCGAGGCGACCCCATGGATGCACAGAGAGAGCGCCAGGAGAAGCGACCCCATCGGATGCACAGAGAGAGAGCGCCAGGAGAAGCGACCCCATGGATGCACAGAGAGAGAGACGCCAGGCGCGGCGAGCCCCATGGATGCACAGAGAGAGCGCCAGGCGAGGCGACCCCATGGAAGCACAGAGAGAGAGCGCAAGGCTAGGCGACCCCATGGATGCACAGAGAGTGCGGCAGGCGAGGCGACCCCATGGATGCACAGAGAGAGCGCCAGGCAGGCGACCCCCATGGATGCACAGAGAGAGACGCCAGGCGAGGCGACCCCATGGATGCACAGAGAGAGAGAACGCCAGGCGAGGCGACCCCATGGATGCACAGAGAGAGCGCCAGGCGAGGCGACCCCATGGATGCACAGAGAGAGCGCCAGGCGAGCGACCCCCATGGATGCACAGAGAGAGGCGCCAGGCGAGGCGACCCCATGGATGCATAGAGAGAGAGCGCCAGGCTAGGCGACCCCTGGATGCACAGAGAGAGCGCCAGGCGAGGCGACCCCATGGATGCACAGAGAGGCGCCAGGCGAGGCGACACCATGGATGCACAGAGATAGAGCGCCAGGCGAGGCGACCCCATGGATGCACACAGAGAGAGAGCGCCAGGCGAGGCGACCCCCATGGATGCACAGAGAGAGCGCCAGGCGAGGCGACACCATGGATGCACAGAGATAGAGCGGCAGGCGAGGCGACCCCCATGGATGCACAGAGAGAGAGCGCCAGGCGAGGCGACCCCCATGGATGCACAGAGAGAGAGCGGCAGGCGAGGCGACCCCATGGATGCACAGAGAGAGCGCCAGGCAGGCGACCCCATGGATGCACAGAGAGAGAGCGGCAGGCGAGGCGGCCCCATGGAAGCACAGAGAGAGAGCGCCAGGCGAGGCGACCCCATGGATGCACAGAGAGAGAGCGCCAGGCGAGGCGACCCCATGGATGCACAGAGAGAGAGCGCCAGGCGAGGCGACCCCATGGATGCACAGAGAGAGAGCGCCAGGCGAGGCGACCCCATGGATGCACAGAGAGAGAGCGCCAGGCGAGGCGACCCCAGCATGGCATGTGCCCCAGACAAGAGGGAGGCAGACACACACCCCTGGTATGGACATGGTCCTGGCCTTCCTCCTGTCTATGAGTCATTGAGTGGATGACAATGATGCTCTCTGTGACCCCAGACACAGATTGGAGACCAAGTCTGCATTTTTAGGACACCAAATTAACTTATTAGCCCTGTGAAAGGGCTTTGGGATCTTTATCTTGGGAGATAGAGAGGCAGAGAATGTGGTCTGAAAGCAGTTTCTCAATCTGTAGGTTTTGAAACGTATTGGGGGTTTTGAAACGTATTGGGGGTTTTGAAAATATAATTCATAGATTTTGTCCTCTATTCTCTCCTCCTCCATTTGAAACGAATACTGGAATGTTGTGTAAAACGGTGTGTGTTAGACGTGTGTGTGCATCCGCATATTAGTTGCGTGTGTGTGTTAATCATGCATCTGCACAGGTGTTAGTCGCGTCTGTGTGTCTATCAGTGCTCGTCTCTCCTGTTGGTTTACTGTCTCCCCTTTTGAAAGAGTCTGAAGGAAGACTCCTCTCTCTCTCTCTCTCTCTCACTCTCTCTCTCTGTGTGTGTGTCTCTGTCTGTGTCTCTCTCTCTCTCTCTCTCTCTCTGTCTCTCTCGGTCTCTCTCTCTCTCTCTCTCTCTCTCTCTCTGTGTGTCTCTCTCTGTCTTGTCTCTCTCTCTCTCTTGTCTCTATCTGCCTGATAAAGATGCCTGTTGTTCAAGCGTTGCTCAAGGTCTTCTTTTGCATTCCTGTCACACACTGGCGCACCTCTGGGGAGAAAGGAGATGGGCATTTAGAGAAAAGGAGAGAAAAGCTGATTTCATATTTGCTATAGAGTCCATAGGGGAACCACTGTGGGGTCAGGTTGAGGAGCCAGGTTGAGGAGGGGGTTGAGGAGCCAGGTTGAGGAGCCACGTTGAGTAGGGGGTTGAGAAACCAGTCTAGACAGACACACTGACAGACAGACAGACAGACACCTTTGTGCTGCTTTACAGAGAGAGTTGTCTTTGTCTCAGCAGCACGACACCGCTCCTTGGGTCCCTAACAATACCTCCATCTCCCTTCTTCTCTCAGCCGTTCTGCCTCTGTGTAGAAGTGGTGAAATAAAAAGCATTTCCTTGCTTGATACAGTATAATGTGATGCTGTATGTGTTATCATCTGTTTGATAACAAGTGGAGTATTTAGCTCCTTACAGTACCCTGTTCTTAGTTGAAAGGTTGCCTTCCTCATGTCTCCTATAAACGTTTCCAGGTTGCCACAGTTGGTTTGCTGGTTGTCTACTTCCACTCTCCTACTGCCCTGCTCTGTACTGTACAGGAGACAGGCTGCTGTCTTGACCATCCCTCCCTCTGTGTAGAAGACGGGCTGGCTGGACTCTTACCGTTACGCCTCCCTCCCTCCTCTGTGTAGAAGATGGGCTGGCTGTGCTCTTACCGTTACGCCTCCCTCCCTCCTCTGTGTAGAAGATGGGCTGGCTGGGCTCTCACCGTTACGCCTCCCTCCCTCCTCTGTGTAGAAGATGGGCTGGCTGGACTCTTACCGTTACGCCTCCCTCCCTCCTCTGTGTAGAAGATGGGCTGGCTGGACTCTTACCGTTACGCCTCCCTCCCTCCTCTGTGTAGAAGATGGGCTGCCTGGGCTCTTACCGTTACGCCTCCCTCCCTCCCTCCTCTGTATAGAAGATGGGCTGGCTGTGCTCTTACCGTTACGCCTCCCTCCCACCTCTGTGTAGAAGATGGGCTACCTGGGCTCTTACCGTTACGCCTCCCTCCCTCCTCTGTATAGAAGATGGGCTGGCTGGGCTCTTACCGTTACGCCTCCCTCCCTCCTCTGTGTAGAAGATGGGCTGGCTGGGCTCTTACCGTTACGCCTCCCTCCCTCCTCTGTATAGAAGATGGGCTGGCTATGCTCTTACCGTAACGCTTTTCTCCCTCTGTACTGTACGGGATACGGGCTGCTGTCTTGGCCCATACATTACGAAGTCATTGATCAGGTATTGGCAGGAGGATCGGCCTAATGCTGACGGAGACATTGAGTCTGTCTGACGGAGACATTGAGTCTGTTGTTTATTTACCACCAGTAAATCACACTGATACATACACAGGGATGTGTGTGTGTGTGTGTGTGTGTGTGTGTGTGTGTGTAGTGTATATGTCCTGACTCTATATCATACTACTACTACTGTTACTACGACAGGTAGCCTAGCCTAGAAGTTAGCGTTGGGCCAGTAACCGAAAGGTCGCTGGTTCGAATCCCCGAGCCGGCAAGGTGTAAAACTCTGCAGTTCTGCCCTTGAGCAAGGCAATTAACCAACAACAACTGATCCCGGGCGCTGACGACGTCGGTTAAGGGAGCCCGCCACACCTCTCTGATTCAGGGGGTTCAATGCAGAAGACACATTTCAATTGAATGACTAGGTGTCCCCCTTTCCTTTCCTACATTGCTGCAATGCCAGCCTCTATGATGCTTTGTCCTGCTGTCTCCTGGGCTAAGCTGGGCTGGGCAGGGTAGGGCAGCGCTTGTCAGGGCAGGGCTGATCTGGTCAGGGCTGGGTAGGGCAGGGCTTGTCAGGGCAGGGCTGATCTGGTCAGGGCTGATCTGGTCAGGGCTGGGTAGGGCAGGGCTGGTCAGGGCAGGGCTTGTCAGGGCAGGGCTGATCTGGTCAGGGCTGGGTAGGGCAGGGCTGATCTGGTCAGGGCTGGGTAGGGCAGGGCAGGTCAGGGCAGGGCTTGTCAGTGCAGGGCTGATCTGGTCAGGGCTAGGTAGGGCAGGGCTGCAGGGCTTGTCAGGGCAGGGCTGATCTGGTCAGGGCTGGGTAGGGCAGGGCAGGGCTGGTCAGGGCAGGGCTTGTCAGGGCAGGGTAGGGTATGTCAGGGCTTGCACATTAATTTCCTATTCTAAAACACAAGTATAGGTGGCACTGTGGCTAAGCCTATGGTCTGAACACCTCTCTCTGTCTCTCTCTCACTTTCTCTCGCTCTCTCTCACTCTCTCTCTCTGTCTCTCTACCTCTCTCTCTCTCACACACTCTCTCTCTCTCTCACTCTGTCTCTATCTTTCTCTCTCTCTGTCGCTCTTTCGATCTCACTTTTTCCTCCCCCAGCCATGCATTCTTTAATCATTAGACCATGATGTTGAGCTGAAACACTATGGCTGGCTAGAACAATGGTGTGTGAGATGAGGTTTGTGTGAGGCGCTCTGTCACAGTCTAACGCCTGCTACCACTGTTGCACAGGCTAACAGTCTAACGCATGCTACCACTGCTACACAGGCTAACAGTCTAGCGCATGCTACCACTGATGCACAGGCTAACAGTCTAGCGCATGTTACCGCTGTTGCACAGGCTAACAGTCTAGCGCATGCTACCGCTGCTACACAGGCTAACAGTCTAACGCATGCTACCACTGCTACACAGGCTAACAGTCTAACGCATGCTACCGCTGCTACACAGGCTAACAGTCTAACACATGCTACCACTGCTACACAGGCTAACAGTCTAGCGCATGCTACCACTGCCACACAGGCTAACAGTCTAGCGCATGCTACCGCTGCCACACAGGCTAACAGTCTAGCGCATGCTACCGCTGCTACACAGGCTAACAGTCTAACGCATGCTACCGCTGCTACACAGGCTAACAGTCTAGCGCATGCTACCACTGCTACACAGGCTAACAGTCTAGCGCATGCTACCGCTGCTACACAGGCTAACAGTCTAGCGCATGCTACCACTGCTACACAGGCTAACAGTCTAGCGCATGCTACCGCTGTTGCACAGGCTAACAGTCTAGCGCATGCTACCGCTGCTACACAGGCTAACAGTCTAGCGCATGCTACCACTGCTACACAGGCTAACAGTCTAGCGCATGCTACCACTGCTACACAGGCTAACAGTCTAGCGCATGCTACCACTGCTACACAGGCTAACAGTCTAGCGCATGCTACCACTGCTGCACAGGCTAACAGTCTAGCGCATGCTACCGCTGTTGCACAGGCTAACAGTCTAGCGCATGCTACCGCTGCTACACAGGCTAACCGTCTACTGCTACACAGGCTAACAGTCTAGCGCATGCTACCACTGCTACACAGGCTAACAGTCTAGCGCATGCTACCGCTGCTACACAGGCTAACAGTCTAGCGCATGCTACCGCTGATGCACACAGTCACACCCCAGGATTTTACTCAAAATGTTTAAATCCAGCAGCTAAAAGCTTTATAGATTCATTATATTATTAAATAATAATTACATTAAATCCCATTGGAAATCACAGGGCCTACACCCCACTTGACATAAATGCAACACTACACACACACGCACACACACACAATATGTCAATAGAAATGCAACACCACACACACCATGTGTGAGGAGAAATGCAACCGCTTTACTAGATTCCTTATAGTACATTTACATTTACGTCATTTAGCAGACGCTCTTATCCAGAGCGACTTACATGAGCAATTAGGGTCAAGTGCCTTGCTCAAGGGCACATCGACAGATTTTTCACCTAGTATGTCCTATGTTACACATTTTTTCTCTCTCTCATAGCTACATTATCACATCATTGAGATATCTTTAGTGTCCTCTGAATACTTTTTAAAAAATAGTTTAAATCAATGATATTTGTGTTCAGTAATAAAATATTTACAATCTGCTCATATTAACTTAACAGCAGGGACTTGTATTTGTATTTATTATGGATCCCCATTCAGCTACTCTTTCTGGGGGTCCAGAACAATTAAGGCAGTTATACCATTTTAAAAACATTACAATACATTCACAACAGATTTCACAACACATTGTGTGTGCCCTCAGGCCCCTACTCGACTACCACGTATCTACAAAAAATCTACACAAAATCCATGTGTAGTGTGTGTATAGTGCGTATGTTATCGTGTGTGTGTATGCATGTGTCTGTGCCTATGTTTGTGTTGCTTCACAGTCCCCGCTGTTCCATAAGGTGTATTTTTAACTGTTTTTTAAATCTGATTCTACTGCTTGCATCAGTTACCTGATGTGGAATAGAGTTCCATGTAGTCATGGCTCTATGTTGTAGTACTGTGCGCCTCCCATAGTCTGTTCTGGACTTGGGGACTGTGAAGAGACCTCTGGTGGCATGTCTTGTGGGGTAAGCATGGGTGCCAGTAGTTCAAACAGACAGCTCGGTGCATTCAACATGTCAATACCTCTCACAAAGTAGTGATGAAGTCAATCTCTCCTCCACTTTGAGCCAGAAGAGATTGACATGCATAACATTAATGTTAGCTCTCTGTGTACATCCAAGGGCCAGCCGTGCTGCCCTGTTCTGAAGCGAATTGCAAGTCCTCTTTTGTGGCACCTGACCACTACGACTGAACAGTAGTCCAGGTGCGACAAAACTAGGGCCTGTAGGACCTGCCTTGTTGATAGTGCTGTTAAGAAGGTAGAGCAGCGCTTTATTATGGACAGACTTCTCCCCATCTTAGCTACTGTTGTATCAATATGTTTTGACCATGACAGTTTACAATCCAGGGTTACTCCAAGCAGTTTAGTCACCTCAATTTGCGAAATTTCCACATTATTCATTACAAGATTTAGTTGAGGTTTAGGGTTTAGTTAATGATTTGTCCCAAATACAATGCTTTTAGTTTTTGAAATATTTAGGACTAACTTATTCCTTGCCACCCACTCTGAAACTAACTGCAGCTCTTTAAGTGTTGCAGTCATTTCAGTTGCTGTAGTAGCTGACGTGTATAGTGTTGAGTCATTCGCATACATAGACACGCTGGCTTTACTCAAAGTCAATGGTATGTCGTTAGTAAAGATTGAGAAAAGTAAGGGGCCTAGACAGCTGCCCTGGGGAATTCCTTATTCTACCTGGATTATGTTGGAGAGGCTTCCATTAAAGAACACCCTCTGGGTTCTGTTAGACTGGTAACTCTTTATCCACAATATATCAGGGGTTGTAAAGCCATAAACAAGTTTTTCCAGCAGCAGACTGTGATCGATAATGTCAAAAGCCGCACTGAAGTCAAACAAAACAGCCCCCACAATCATTTTATCATAAATTTTTCTCTGCCAATCATCAGTCATTTGTGTAAGTGCTGTGCTTGTTGAATGTCCTTCCCTATAAGCGTGCTGAAAGTCTGTTGTCAATTTGTTTACTGTAAAATAGCATTGTATCTGGTCAAACACTATTTCTTCCTGAAGTTTACTAAGGGTTGGTAACAGGCTGATTGGTCAGCTATTTGAGCCAGTAAAGGGGGGCTTTACTATTCTTAGGTAGCGGAATGACTTTTGCTTCCCTCCAGGTCTGAGGGCACACACTTTCTAGTAGGCTTAAATTGAAAATATGGCAAATAGGAGTGGCAATATCGTCTGCTATTATCCTCAGTAATTTTCCATCCAAGTTGTCAGACCCCAGTGGCTTGTCATTGTTGATAGACAACAATACTTTTTTTCACCTCCTCCACACTCACTTTACGGAATTCAAAATTACAACGCTTGTCTTTCATAATTTAGTCAGATATACTTGGATGGGTGGAGTCAGATCTATATACAGTACAAAACAAAAGTTTGGACACACACACGTTCTAGTCATTATTTATTTTATTTTATTATTATTTATTTGTTTGATTATTAACCCATCCACCTCTTCGGAAGACAAATATATATATATATTTTTTACAGCTTTTCTGCTGCTATACAGTACCAGTCAAATGATTGGACACACCTACTCATTCAAGTGTTTTTCTTTATTTGTACAATTTTCTACATTGTATAATAATAGTGAAGACATCAAAACTATGAAATAACACATATGGAATCATGTAGTAACCAAAAAAAAGTGTTAAACAAATCAAAATATATTTTATATTTGAGATTCTTCAAATGGCCACCCTTTGCCTTGATGACAGCTTTGCACACTCTTCCCTATGTGTTATTTCATAGTTTTGATGTCTTCACTACTCTATTCCTCAATGTAAAAATAAAGAAAAACCCTTGAATGAGTAGGTGTGTCCAAACTTTGAGTGGTAGCGACATACATTTTACATACACATTTTTGCATACACATTTTACATACATGGTACTTTTATATAAAGCAGTCACATAACAATAATACATTACCAAACCACCACCTATCACCATAGACCACCCTCGTTTGGTTTCCATGTGCCATATATTTTTCAATTGTGCTGTGATGTTTTACATACATTTTGAACCTTTCTAATCGAGCAGTATCCACAGATTGTGAGCTAAAGATGAAAACCTTCCTACGTGTATTATTATATTTATTTATTGACTGACTATGGCTTTCCAAATCGCCCATCACTGCTATTTGTAAGGTTAATTTTAAGGAATATTGTGATTTTTTTTTTTTTTAGCATTCCTGGACCTGTGACCTTAAACAAGCTACAGAAACAAGCTGGCTAATCTTCCATCCAAGTTGTCAAGTTGTTTGATAGACAACAATTTTTTTCACCTCTTCCACCCTCACTTTACGGAATTCAAAATTACAACGCTTGTCTTTCATAATTTGGTCAGATATACTTGGATGTGTAGTGTCAGCGTTTGTTGCTGGCATGTCATGCCTAAGTTTGCTAATCTTGCCGAAGTAGTTGGCAGTATCAGTGGGTTTTGTGATTAATGAGCCATCTGATTCAATGAGTGATGGAGCTGAGTTTGCCTTTTTGCCCAAAATTTCATTTAAGGTGCTCCAAAGGTTTTTACTATCATTCTTTGTAATTTATCTTTGTTTCATAGTGTAGTTTCTTCTTTTTTTCTATTCAGTTTAGTCACATGATTTCTCAATTCAGACTTATTTGCCATTCCTTTTGCCTCATCCCTCTCAACCATACAATTTTTCAATTCCTCATCAATCCACGGGGATTTAATAGCTTTTACAGTGATTTTCTTAATGGATGCATGCTTATTAGTAACTGGGATAAGCAATTTCACAAATGTGTCAAGTGCAGCGTCCGTTTGCTCCTCATTACACACCACAGACCAACAAAAAATTATTTACATCAACAACATAGGAATCACTACAAAACTTATTGTATGACCTCTTCTATACTATATTAGGCCCAGCCTTTGGATCTTTGGTTTTCCTAGATATGGCTACTATATTGTGATCACTACATCCGATGGATTTGGATACTGCTTTAAAGCAAATGTTACTTGATGAGCACTGAATTCAAATGATTAGATAAATATGTAGCTAATACACGTGCATTATATACAATTTAGCTTCAAGCCCTCTCAGTTGAAATCATTTACATTTACATTTTACATTTGAGTCATTTAGCAGACGCTCTTATCCAGAGCGACCTACAGTTAAGTGCATACATTATTTGATATTTTTTTCATACCCCCCGTGGGAATCGAACCCACAACCCTGGCGTTGCAAACGCCATGCTCTACCAACTGAGCTACATCCCCTGCCGGCCATTCCCTCCCCTACCCTGGACGACGCTGGGCCAATTGTGCGCCGCCCCATGGGTCTCCCGGTCGCGGCCGGCTACGACAGAGCCTGGATTCGAACCAGGATCTCTAGTGGCACAGCTAGCACTGCGATGCAGTGCCTTAGACCACTGCGCCACTCGGGAGGAAATGTGTAATTGAACATACTATAGTTTTGGAGCTATAGGTATATATAAACTGTATAGCTCTACTATTTATTGTTGGTTGTTTTACTACCAATAAGGAAACACACGTTACTTTGTATATCCATTTTTAGCAATGCCTTCATAAAGTGAAAATCAATATTTAACCTGTCAATACTGATAATGATCCGTGTTTATTTCAAGCTAACCACTACAATACTAACACATCATGTCCACTTTTAAACACCTTTTGTTATTACATCACGTTGAACGTGTGTGACACCTTCTGGTCCTCTGTAGCTCAGCTGGTAGAGCACGGCGCTTGAAACGCCAATGTAGTGGGTTCGATCCCCAGGACCACCCATACACAAAAAATGTATGCATGCATGACTGTAAGTCGCTTTGGATAAAAGCGTCTGTTAAATGGCAAAAACATTTTTATTTTATTTTTTTTTAATACCTGTGTAAAATAGATTTTAAGAATGGGATAAACCGATGTGATTATCTCTCTCTCTGTGTAGTGTGTGTGTGTGTAGTGTGTGTGTGTGTGTGTGTAGTGTGTGTGTGTGTGTGTGTGTGTGTGTGTAGTATGTGTGTGTGTGTGTGTGTGTGTGTGTAGTGTGTGTGTGTAGTGTGTGTGTGTGTGTAGTGTGTGTGTGTAGTGTGTGTAGTGTGTGTGTGTAGTGTGTAGTGTGTGTGTGTGTTCTGTTCTTGTTGTAACAGGTGAACGTGGTAGTGTTTAGACTGTAGGTATTATCTCATGTTTGTTGTGGTGTTACACCTTACTGTGTTTGATTAGTCTAATATTCATCTATAGCAACAGTAGCCACAGATCCATGTATCAAGACAGGAATATAATTAGTATTTTATAGAGTCCCCTGTAGCTCAGTTGGTAGAGCATGGCGTTTGCAACGCCAGGGTTGTGGGTTCGATTCCCACGGGGGGGGGCAGTATGAAAATGTATGCACTCACTAACTGTAAGTCGCTCTGGATAAGAGCGTCTGCTAAATGACAAAAAAAAATACAAAATAGAGAGTAACATATATAAAGCAGAATTATTCATATTGTGTGGAAGATCAGGTCAATAATTAAATCATATTGGAAATCACAGCACCTACACCCCACTGGATGGAAATAGATATATGTGAGGAGAAATACTACACTACACACACACTACACACTACACACACACACACACACACACACACACTACACACACACACACTACACACACTACACACACACACTACATACACACACACACACACACACACACTACACACACTACACACACACACACACACACACACACACTACACACGGCC
>NW_025538716.1:0-17261 GCF_020615455.1 Coregonus clupeaformis | reverse complement strand
TCTAATTCAGTGTTTCTCAGTCCATTCTTGTTTGTTTTAGCCTAGCACTGACTGACACACCTGATTTTAAATTTACTTTGAGCTTAATTCTAAAATTACACATTTGCATGGGCGGACTGGCATTTCAGCCAAATGCCAGATGGACTGGTCCATTTTTAGCCCAGTGGGCCTGTCTAACTTGTTTTCTTTCGCAAAAATGATCATTATCTGGCTAATAATGAGGCCTCAAGAAAAGAAAATGGCCAGTGCGGGACGCCATTGAGGAAAAAAACGGGCTGGTGTGTTTGAAATGCCAGGGATAATTTCTGGTCAATGTCTGCCCCTGCACATTTTCTGATTTTAAAAACCATTTCTGATTTGCCATTCAAATAATTTCTGGTGTGGCCAGACCGTGATGACCCGAGTCCGTACCTGGTCAGACTCGAGGGTGACCCGTAGGCCCAGTTTAGCCATGCCATCGTCCTTCAGCAGTTTGAGGTGCGGGCACAGCGCCACGCAGAATGCCCTCGCCGGGGGGGGGGGAGTTTTAAATAATACACCTACTTTAAATGTCTTCTAAACATCTTTCATAGATGGGTATTAAGGGAGGGAGTGAAGGAGTTTAGAGGTTTCCCTTCCTCGTCCTTTCATCATTCATTTCCTCACCCCTTATTGAAAAAGTTGCGATCGTCATCTATCCACTGTATGTGAACATGTTCCTGGGTGTCCTGCTGGTCTGCCCGGCCACAGGTGATACTAAAGTCCTTCATGTCCCTGAGGGCTTGCCGTAGAGCATCCATGGTCTCTGCTGTGATCTGCACCATCACACCATCTACAGGGGAACAACAGATGTGTGTGTATATATCACACCGTACACACCTGTAGACAGCAGACTACCTAACACAGGGTTTCCCAAACTCTGTCCTGGGGCCCCCGCTGGGTGCACGTTTTGTTTTTTTGCCCTAGCACTAAACAGCGGATTCAAATAATCAAAGTTTGATGATTGGTTGATATTTTGAATCAGCTCTGTAGTCCTATGGCAACAAATCAGAGGCGATAAATAAAGTTCAATTGAAATGCAGTCTCTAATTTGGAGATATTGTTGATGTTACCTTC
The DNA here is from genome assembly GCF_020615455.1 of Coregonus clupeaformis. NCBI lineage: Eukaryota > Metazoa > Chordata > Actinopteri > Salmoniformes > Salmonidae > Coregonus > Coregonus clupeaformis. The sequence continues at coordinate 16,166 of NW_025538716.1, read as the reverse complement.
CACAATGCTGGTCTTGGCCAAGTATCCAGAGGCTGCCTTCAGAGAACCACTGAACACAAAGAAGCAGGCGCCGGTCACTGGAAGAAATAAACTTGAAATATTGAATTTAATCACAAAGAAATTCAATTGTAAGCTATCTGAAGGGCTGCGATTCCATCCATGGTTTTGTTAGTCCAGTCGACAGACTATGACTTGACTCCCCACGTTGTGTGTGTGTGTGTGGTGTGTGTGGTGTGTGTGTGTGTGTGTGTGTGTGTGTGTCTACCTCTGCGTGGTTGGTGGTGGATGCTGATGGCCTGGGTCTGGTAGTTTCCGTCGTCGTTCTGAACACACACCAGGTGGGAGTCGGCCTGCTCGTTAAAACACGCCCCCATGGCCAGGACGTGTTCATTGGACTTGTTCATGGCCTTCATCAGCTGCAGGGAATATAAAGACTTGTTCATAGCCGGGTAATAGTCTGTTCATAACTTGGTAATAGCCTTCATCAGCTGGGGCAGACAATGTGGTTGTGTCATTAAAGGTCCAATCTGTAACTTCAACAGTCCTGGGCCTGGTTTATAATGCTGGTAACAGAGCCAGAGTCCGGACTTGAACCCGATCTAACATCTCTGGAGAGACCTGAAAATAGCTGTGCAGCGATGCTCCCCATCCAACCTGACAGAGCTTGAGAGGATCTGCAGAGAAGGATGGGAGAAACTCCCCAAATACAGGTGTGCCAAGCTTGTAGCATCATACCCAATAAGACTCGAGGCTGTAATCGCTGCCAAAGGTGCTTCAACAAAGTACTGAGTAAAGGGTCTGAATACTTATGTAAATGTGATTTCAGTTTTTAAAAACCTGTTTTTGCTTTGTCATTATGGGGTATTGTGTGTAGATTGACGCAATATATATATATATATATTTATTTTTGATCAATTTTAGAATAAGGCTGTAACGTAACAAAATGTGGAAAAAGTCAAGGGGTCTGAATACTTTCCGAATGCGCTGTATATAATAGTGATTATAAAAGTTACCTCATCATATAGCAGGTGTTTATATAGTAGTGTCATAATGTTACCCCATCATATAGCAGGTGTTTATATAGTAGTGTCATAATGTTACCCCATCATATAGCAGGTGTTTATATAGTAGTGTGCATAATGCTACCCCATCCTTATAGCAGGTGTTTATATAGTAGTGTCATAATGTTACCCCATCATATAGCAGGTGTTTATATAGTAGTGTCATAATGCTACCCCATCATATAGCAGGTGTTTATATAGTAGTGTCATAATGCTACCCCATCATATAGCAGGTGTTTATATAGTAGTGTCATAATGCTACCCCATCATATAGCAGGTGTTTATATAGTAGTGTCATAATGCTACCCCCATCATATAGCAGGTGTTTATATAGTAGTGTCATAATGTTACCCCCATCACTTATAGCAGGTGTTTATATAGTAGTGTCATAATGTTACCCCATCATATAGCAGGTGTTTATATAGTAGTGTCATAATGTTACCCCATCATATAGCAGGTGTTTATATAGTAGTGTCATAATGCTACCCCATCAGCATAGCAGGTATTTTTAATGGTAGTGGATTCGGTCTCTGTTGTCATTCAGTTAAACCTACACTCAATTTAATTTCAATATGATTGAAATTGGCCTATAGCCTACTGTTTATATTTTGATGCAGTCATCACGGTTTTCATTTGAAGCATATTTTTATATATACGTCTCTTGTTTGTAACAATTGCAAAAGACACAGGCAACCTTTATATTTGTAGTCACCCTTTGCTCTGAAGTTATCGGATGTCACAGAGAGACTGATAAACCATGTGATTCTGTTTACATCATTCAACAGACCGCTCTCATCCAGGAGCGACTTAAGGTAGGCGTTAGATCGAGTGTTTTCAAGTGCAAACGTTAATAACTATGGTTTTGGGAAACAGCTCGTAGATTTAACGACAGCTTTTGGAAACCCGGCCCCTGAAGAGTTGTGATCAGGAGGCCACTAGTTGTGACAAAAGTTATCTGTTCAGTACACCAATGTGGTAACATAATCCTTATGGTTGAAGTTTCCACAAATCAGTTCCAGTTCTTTTAAATGAAACATTTTGATGAGGTAGATCGGGAAAATACAATAATGGAGAAATCCTGGTTATCTTGGTCTATGTGACTGACTGACTTCCTCATTTCTCCTGTCGTTCACATGGCAGAAATAAAAAAGTGAGAATCTGGAGCGTTTTAGTCACCGACTGTGTGAAAGCTCTCATACTGTCTGTTGTCAAACGGTCCAATCACTGGGTTCCCATCTGTTAGGGTGACAGTAGCCAAGCAGATAAACATTTCCAAACCTTACAGGGAGTAAGTCTTCTGTACCACACAGAACATCTTGGTTATACTAAACCAGTATCACTGAAGGCAGGTCCAGACCCGAATCAGTGAAGTGAAACGGAACGATATTCAGTGTGGATTCCAGGACGACTACTACATAGGGTTGGTTGTCTCTGGTTTGGGACCGTGGTGACCTAGTGATTGGCAGAACCCCTCGCTAGGAAGCAATATGATTGGTTGAGAGCCTCACCTCGTCGTATCGGTTGCCGGGGATCTTGATGCAGGTCTTCCTCGTCTCCATGTCCACCACCAGGCCCTTCACCACGGGCAACGTGTACTGGTAATTACGGAAGTCCTGTAGGTACATTACATTTTATAGACCCTTTAATCAACCAATCAAATGTATTTATAAAGCCCTTTTTACATCAGCAGATGTCACAAAGTGCTTATACAGAAACCCAGACTAAAACCACAAACAGCAAGCAATGCAGATGTAGAAGCACGGTGGCTAGGAAAAACTCCCTAGAAAGACAGAAACCTAGAGAGGAACCAGGCTCTGAGGGGTGGCCAGTCCCCTTCTGGCTGTGCCGGGGGGAGATTATAACAGTACATGGCCATTAAGGCCAGATGGTTTTTCAAGATGTTCATAGGTGACCAGCCGGGTCAAATAATAATAATCACCATGGGTAGGGCTGTTGCAGTGACCATATTACCATTATCGTCACACCGGCAATCATGAACACAGTAAAATTCCACGTGACCGTTGAGTCACGGTGATCTCCTCTTATGGACTCTGGACATGCGTTGGTAGAACCCAACTCACTAACAACCAATAAGGTCCGAATGTAGGAACTCAGGGCTCTATTCTCCCTCTAACCATTCTGACATGAATGCAAATGCAATCAAAAAAAATCACATCAAAACACTTATCAAAACAGTATCTGCTTTTAAAATCCATCAATTTGAAGAAAAATAAGTTAAACAGCAGGTTGAAACTGAGTGTAAAACATGGTCATTGTAGATGTCGTTTCAAAAGCCTAACAACGAAATGAACAGCGCTTTCTAAGGTGATGATTAATGCAAAACACCCATATGCATATTCATAGGCTTATGAGCCCAAGCTAAAAATTTTTTAAATAAGATTTAAAAGTATGATTGTGCCTTTATATAATACATAACCTACCACATATTACGCACGGCAGAAAAACACTGGTTTAAGATGTCTTTCGTACATAATTGGTCTAGAATATACTCCAAAATTAAAAACATTTGAGTAATCGCCTTTGAGTGTGGACTGTATTATTATGCATACTGGATGGACTGGTTAGCACCTTAAGCTACACTCCAGAATTTCTATCCACGAGTCTGGGAGAGAACGTATAGGCCTAGGTGACGCTGTTGGTTCATTTATTGTGCAGGGCGGCTTACAGTTTAGCCTACAATTATAGTGAATTTGTATTTGAATAGCCTAGTAATAGGGATTATTTTTATATTTTCATAATTAATTGGATGACATTACCTTTAGCTATACAGAATATCTCACCACCATGCATTTCCATCTCCTCTCTCTACTCTCTCTCCTTTATTCCTTTCTCGAGCACGCAGAGGGCCTGTCAACAGTTTAGTGAAATATGTTTCGTTCTGAAAACATGTTACTATCCATGTTCCCGAACAGATTTCACTTGGTTTCCCAAATTAAGCACTGGGTAGCTGGAGGAACAGGGTTGGAGAGCCCATGGCATACAGAGTACTGGGTAGCTGGAGGAACAGGGTTGGAGAGCCCATGGCATACAGAGTACTGGGTAGCTGGAGGAACAGGGTTGGAGAGCCCATGGCATACAGAGTACTGGGTAGCTGCAGGAACAGGGTTGGAGAGCCCATGGCATACAGAGTACTGGGTAGCTGGAGGAACAGGTTGGAGAGCCCATGGCATACAGAGTACTGGGTAGCTGGAGGAACAGGGTTGGAGAGCCCATGGCATACAGAGTACTGGGTAGCTGGAGGAATAGGGTTGGAGAGCCCATGGCATACAGAGTACTGGGTAGCTGGAGGAACAGGGTTGGAGAGCCCATGGCATACAGAGTACTGGGTAGCTGGAGGAACAGGGGTTAGAGAGCCCATGGCATACAGAGTACTGGGTAGCTGGGGGAACAGGGTTGGAGAGCCCATGGCATACAGAGTACTGGGTAGCTGCAGGAACAGGGTTGGAGAGCCCATGGCATACAGAGTACTGGGTAGCTGGAGGAACAGGGTTGGAGAGCCCATGGCATACAGAGTACTGGGTAGCTGGAGGAACAGGGTTGGAGAGCCCATGGCATACAGAGTACTGGGTAGAATATCTCCTGTCGGGCAGCGTGAGCGTGCTCCTCAAACAGTGGTTGATGTGTGGAGTGAAATAAGTGTTCTTCTATGTATTTATCAGCAGCTCATATTAAGCACATTCTCCGCTATAAAACCGTCAACGTTCCCTCTAAACTGGGCGCAGAAGAAATATCAGCCAACAGAAAGAAGCATGAGATTGAAATTCACTCAACTCTCTAGAGTTCTCCCTGTTAACACTATCAACGTTTCCCTTTACTGGGGCAACTGGGATCGAATCAACGCGATACTAGCCACTTTCAATGCAACATACCGAAACAAAACAAACTATGCAAGAGATTTTGTTGTAGGCAGAAGGCACCAGAGCAGGATTCTACTGCAATTGACACTCACTATGGCCAGTACATCACTGGGGCCAACCTTCCTGCCATCCAGGACCACTATGGCCAGTCCATCACTGGGGCCAACCTTCCTGCCATCCAGGACCACTATGTGCCAGTACATCAGTGGGGCCAACCTTCCCTGCCATCCAGGACCACTATGGCCAGTACATCACTGAACCAACCTTCCTGCCATCCAGGACCACTAGGCCAGTCCATCACTGGGGCCAACCTTCCTGCCATCCAGGACCACTATGGCCAGTACATCACTGGGGCCAACCTTCCTGCCATCCAGGACCACTATGGCCAGTCCATCACTGGGGCCAACCTTCCTGCCATCCAGGACCACTATGGCCAGTACATCAGTGGGGCCAACCTTCCTGCCATCCAGGACCACTATGGCCAGTACATCAGTGGGGCCAACCTTCCTGCCATCCAGGACCACTATGGCCAGTACATCAGTGGGGCCAACCTTCCTGCCATCCAGGACCACTATGGCCAGTACATCAGTGGGGCCAACCTTCCTGCCATCCAGGACCTTTACATTTACATTTTAGTCATTTAGCAGACGCTCTTATCCAGAGCCACTTACAGGAGCAATTAGGGTTAAGTGCCTTGCTCAAGGGCACATCGACAGATTTTTCACCTAGTCGGCTCGGGGATTAGAACCAGCGACCTTTCGGTTACTGGCACATCGCTCTTAACCACTAAGCTACCTGCCGCCTCTATACCAGGCGGTGTCAGAGGAAGGCTCTAAAAATTGTCAAAGACTCCAGCCACCCTAGTCATAGACTGTTCTCTCTGCTACGGCACGGCAAGCGGTACCGGAGCGCCAAGTCTAGGTCCAAAAGACTTCTCAACAGCTTCTACCCCCCAAACCATAAGACTCCTGAACAGCTAATCAAATGGCTACCCGGACTATTTGCATTGTTTATTGTGATGGTGTACATTCAATTAATGTATTATACTTTTTTTAAATGTAGATGTTCCAAATGTGCACATCAGCGGCTTGTATGCCTGGAGGCCTGGAGGCCTGGAGGCCTGTATGCCTGGAGGCCTGTATGCCTGGAGGCCTGTATGCCTGGAGGCCTGGAGGCCTGTATGCCTGGAGGCCTGGAGGCCTGTATGCATGGAGGCCTGGAGGCCTGGAGGCCTGTATGCCTGTATGCCTGGAGGCCTGGAGGCCTGGAGGCCTGTATGCATGGAGGCCTGTATGCCTGGAGGCCTGGAGGCCTGTATGCATGGAGGCCGATGCCTGGAGGCTGCTGCCTGGAGGCCTGGAGGCCTGCTGTGCGCCTGGAGGCCTGTATGCCTGGAGGCCTGGAGGCCTGTATGCCTGGAGGCCTGTATGCCTGGAGGCCTGTATGCCTGTATGCCTGGAGGCCTGTATGCCTGGAGGCCTGTATGCCTGGAGGCCTGTATGCCTGGAGGCCTGTATGCCTGTATGCCTGTATGCCTGTATGCCTGTATGCCTGGAGGCCTGGAGGCCTGGAGGCCTGTATGCCTGTATGCCTGTATGCCTGGAGGCCTGGAGGCCTGTATGCCTGGAGGCCTGGAGATGCAAAACGTGTTTATGGTAATTAACGGTCAATTACCGTGAGACCGGCAGTCTTTTGCATGACAATAACCGCCACAGCCCTAACCATGGTCAACGTGTACTGGTAGTTACAGAAGTCCTGTAGAGTAAAGTAATAACATTATATTACATTAAAAACTCTGTTAGCCTGGTCCCAGATCTGTACGTGGTGACCAGACTATTTAAACTCTGTTTGCCTGGTCCCAGATCTGTACGTGATGACCAGACTATTTAAACTCTGTTTGCCTGGTACTATTTAAACTCTGTTTGCCTGGTCCCAGATCTGTACGTGGTGACCAGACTATTTAAAAACGGTTTGCCTGGTCCCAGATCTGTACGTGGTGACCAGACTATTTAAACTCTGTTTGCCTGGTCCCAGATCTGTACGTGGTGACCAGACTATTTAAACTCTGTTTGCCTGGTCCCAGATCTGTACGTGGTGACTGAATGAGTAATACTGTAGAAGTGAAGCTGTGATTCTTACCACTAGCAGTGTCATGATGGTGTGACCAGCCTCTCCAAACAGGGGTTTTCTGAACCGCACACTGAAGAGAGGGCAGGGGTAGACTAAAACATACAACCACCAGGTTCAGGCATGAAACGGAAAACATTTAGAAACGGAACAATCACATCAGAGTTGCCAGTACATTACAAATTGTGCCCAGCCCAAAAAAATATAATACAATCTAAACTAAATGCAACCCAGCCATACCCAACCCAACCCAGCCATACCTAACCCAGCCATACCCAACCCAACCATACTCAACCCAACCCAACCCAGCCATATCCAACCCAACCATACTCAACCCAACCCAACCCAGCCATACCTAACCCAGCCATACCCAACCCAACCCAGCCATACCTAACCCAGCCATACCCAACCCAGCCCAGCCATACCCAACCCAACCCAGCCATACCCAACCCAACCCAACCCAACCATACCCAACCCAGCCATACCCAAAGCTAACCCAAACCAACCCACCCCTCCGTACTCACATCTGTACTCGGCGCCCAGCCGCAGCATGAGCCTGATGGGGAACGCCTTGGCCCAGGGGGTCTCCCACTTCTGCAGCAACACCCCAAACAGGTAGGGGGGGTTGGGGAGCATCAGGTCCTGGAGGGCCTGGAAGGACGGGGAGACGTAGAGGAACCCTCCGTGCTCCCCTGCTGCCAAGAAACTCTGGGTGAAGAACGAGTGGCCCAGGTGGGTCAGGACGTTACCTGGAGGAAGAGAAGAACATTGGTTAAAAGAAGGAGGAGAGGAAAAGGGAAAGGGGGGAGAGTTTGAGTGTTAAAACACCTTTTATTTGTGGCGCAGCGGTCTAAGGCACTGCATCGCAGTCTGTGGCTGTGTCCCAGCCGGCCGTGACCAGGAGCCCCATGGGGCGGCGCACAATTGGCCCGGCGTCGTCCGGGATAGGGAAGGGTTTGGCCGGAGGAATTTCCTTGGCTCATCGTGCTCTAGCGACTCCTTGTGGCGGGCCCGGGCGCCTGCAAGCTGACGTCGGTCGTCAGTTGGACGGTGTTTCCTCCGACACATTGGTGCGGCTGGCTTCCGGGTTAAGCGAGCTTTGTGTCAAGAAGCAGTGCGGCTTGGCAGGTCATGTTTCGGAGGACGCATGGCTCTTGACCTTCGCCTCTCTCGAGTCCATTGGGGAGTTGCAGCAATGAGACAAGATTATAACTACCAATTGGATATCATGAAATTGGGGAGAAAATATATATAAAAAAAAAAAATGTATTTAGCAATTAAGGAGTGAATACAGAGCTCACAGCTTCAATGGTCTTTAATGAGTGAATACAGAGCTCACAGCTTCAATGGTCTTTAAGGAGTGAATACAGAGATCACAGCTTCAATGGTCTTTAAGGAGTGAATACAGAGCTCACAGCTTCAATGGTCTTTAAGGAGTGAATACAGAGATCACAGCTTCAATGGTCTTTAAGGAGTGAATACAGAGCTCACAGCTTCAATGGTCTTTAAGGAGTGAATACAGAGCTCACAGCTTCAATGGTCTTTAAAGGAGTAAAGTACTGACACTGACCTGTATATCCAACCACTCCAGTACCCCTGCACATTGAATAAGGTACTGGGACTGACCTGTATATACAACCACTCCAGTACCCCTGCACATTGAATAAGGTACTGGGACTGACCTGTGTATCCAACCACTCCAGTACCCCTGCACATTGAATAAGGTACTGGGACTGACCTGTATATCCAACCACTCCAGTACCCCTGCACATTGAATAAGGTACTGGGACTGACCTGTATATCCAACCACTCCAGTACCCCTGCACATTGAATAAGGTACTGGGACTGACCTGTATATACAACCCCTCCAGTACCCCTGCACATTGAATAAGGTACTACTGACCTGTATATACAACCACTCCAGTACCCCTGCACATTGAATAAGGTACTGACACTGACCTGTATATACATCCATTGAAAGCAGGTGGTTCCACACTGGTGTGGTTCCTGAGTTAATTAAGCAATTAAAACATCCCATCATGCTTAGGGTCATGTATAAAAATGCTGGGCAGGCCGTTATTTTGGCTACCATGGCTATGACACCCATAGGATGACAATGCCCCCATCCACAGGGCACGAGTGGTCACTGAATGGTTTGATGACCATGAAAACGATGTAAACCATATGCCACGGCCGTCTCAGTCACCAGATCTCAACCCAATTCAACACTTACGGGAGATTCTGGAGCGGCGCCTGAGACAGTGTTTCCTACCACCATCAACAAAACACCAAATGATGTAATTTCTCGTGGAAGAAGGATGTCACATCCCTCCAATAGAGTTCCTTGTAGAATCTATGCCGAGGCGCATTGAAGCTGTTCTGGCTCGTGGTGGCCCAACGCCCTGTTAAGACACTTTATGTTGGCGTTTCCTTTATTTTGGCAGTTACCTGAATATCGAACTTTCTTGTGTGTTTTTATTAGTTTATTCTATTTCCTGTTATTATCTATATCATCATTACTAATCACTGCATTGTTGGGAAAGAGCTTTCAAAGTAAGAATTTCACTGTACTGTTTCACACCTGTTGTATCCTGTGCAAGTGGCAAATAAACTTTGAAACTAACTGTGAGGGTAACCTGGCTGGGAAGGATCAACTCAACTATGTGGACCTCTAGATCTACCAGCACATTTTCCCCCATGTGAGCCTCCTGGCAGAGCTGTTTAATATAATCTTAAGTAGGCCTCCTGGTTGAGGTAGCATACTGGTCTTATTATACCTGTGAAGGCCTCCTGGTAGAGCTGTAAAATGTCTTAGTAGGCCTCCTAATGGTGGTATTTGTCGTATTTTACCCATGACGGCCTCCTGGTGGAGGTAGGGCCTCCTGATTGAGTTATATTACACTAACCTGTGAGGGCCTCCTGGTGGAGGTATGTTAAACTAACCTGTGAGGGCCTCTTGGTAGAGGTATGTTAAACTAACCTGTGAGGGCCTCCTGGTGGAGGTATAGTAAATTAACCTGTGAGGGCCTCTTGGTGGAGGAATATTAAACTAACCTGTGAGGGCCTCTTGGTGGAGGTATATTAAACTAACCTGTGAGGGCCTCCTGGTGGAGGTATATTAAACTAACCTGTGAGGGCCTCTTGGTGGAGGTATATTAAAAGTTTTAGAACACCTACTCATACAAGGGTTTTTCTTTATTTTTACTATTTTCTACATTGTAGAATAATAGTGAAGACATCAAAACTACGAAATAACACATATGGAATCATGTAGTAACCAAAGAAGTGTTAAACAAATCAAAATATATTTTATATTTGAGATTCTTCAAGTAGCCACCCTTTGCCATGATGACAGCTTTGCACACTCTTGGCATTCTCTCAACCAGCTTCACCTGGAATGCTTTTCAAACAGTCTTGAAGGAGTTCCCACATATGCTGAGCACTTGTTGGCTGCTTTTCCTTCACTCTGCCGTCCGACTCATCCCAAACCATCTCAATTGGGTTGAGGTCGAGGATTGTGGAGGCCAGGTCATCTGATGCAGCACTCCATCACTCTCCTTCTTGGTCAAATAGCCCTTACACAGCCTGGAGGTGTGTTGGGTCATTGTCCTGTTGAAAAACAATTGATAGTCCCACTAAGCCCAAACCAGATGGGATGGCGTATCGCTGCAGAATGCTGTGGTAGCCATGCTGGTTTAGTGTGCCTTGAATTCTAAATAAATCACTGACAGTTTCACCAGCAAAGCACCGCCACACCATAACACCTCCTCCTCCATGCTTTACGGTGGGAACTACACATGCAGAGATCATCCGTTCACCCACACCGCGTCTCAGAAAGAAACGCCGGTTGGAACCAAAAATCTCCAATTTGGACTCCAGACCAAAGGACACATTTCCACCGGTCTAATATCCATTGCTCATGTTTCTTGGCCCAAGCAAGTCTCTTCTTCTTATTGGTGTCCTTTAGTAGTGGTTTCTTTGCAGCGATTTGACCATGAAGGCCTGATTCACGCAGTCTCCTCTGAACAGTTGATGTTGAGATGTGTCTGTTACCTGAACTCTGTGAAGCATTTATTTGGGCTTCAATTTCTGAGGCTGGTAACTCTAATGCACTTATCCTCTGCAGCAGAGGTAACTCTGGTCTTCCATTCCTGTGGCGGTCCTCATGAGAGCCAGTTTCATCATAGTGCTTGATGGTTTTTGCAACTGCACTTGAAGAAACTTTCAAAGTTCTTGAAATGTTCCGTATTGACTGACCTTCATGTCTTAAAGTAATGATGGACTGTCGTTTCTCTTTGCTTATTTGAGCTGTTCTTGCCATTATATGGACTTGGTCTTTTACCAAATAGGGCTATCTTATGTGTACCTTGTCACAACACAACTGATTGGCTCAAATGCATTAAGAAGGAAATAAATTCCACAAATTAACTTTTAAGAAGGCACACCTGTTAATTGAAATGCATTCCAGGTGACTACCTCATGAAGCTGGTTGAGAGAATGCCAAGAGTGTGCAAAGCTGTCATCAAGGCTATTTGAAGAATCTCAAATATAAAATATATTTTGATTTGTTTAACACTTTTTTGGTTACTGCATGATTCCATATGTGTTATTTCATAGATTTGATGTCTTCACTATTATTCTACAATGTAGAAAATAGTAAAAATAAAGAAAAACCCTTGAATGAGTAGGTGTTCTAAAACTTTTGACTGGTACTGTATATTAAATTAGCCTATGAGGGCCTCTTGGTGGAGTTATATTAAATTAGCCTGTGAGGGCCTCTTGGTGGAGGTATATTAAATTAACCTGTGAGGGCCTCTTGGTGGAGGTATATTAAATTAACCTGTGAGGGCCTCTTGGTGGAGTTATATTAAATTAACCTGTGAGGGCCTCTTGGTGGAGTTATATTAAACTAACCTGTGAGGGCCTCCTGGTGGAGGTATATTAAACTAACCTGTGAGGGCCTCCTGGTGGAGGTATATTAAACTAACCTGTGAGGGCCTCCTGGTGGAGGTATATTAAACTAACCTGTGAGGGCCTCCTGGTGGAGGTATATTAAACTAACCTGTGAGGGCCTCTTGGTGGAGTTATATTAAACTAACCTGTGAGGGCCTCCTGGTGGAGGTATATTAAACTAACCTGTGAGGGCCTCCTGGTGGAGGTATATTAAACTAACCTGTGAGGGCCTCCTGGTGGAGGTATATTAAACTAACCTGTGAGGGCCTCCTGGTGGAGGTATATTAAACTAACCTTTGAGGGCCTCCTGGTAGAGCTGTACGAAGTGGCTGAAGAGGTCTTTGGGGATGCTCTTCTCGTCAGGCAGACACTGCAGCAGCACCACCACCTCAGCCTGGCCCACTGCATGCATCCCCTTACTGGTCACATACCAACACTTCCTGTTTACGTCTACAGGAAGGGAGCAAGGGAGAGCCGAGAGAAGGTCACCATAGTATGTAGAATGAGTGATTCTAGTAATGAGTGATAGTACTGTGGGATCATGGGGGTATAGATATATACTCTCATTATATATTTACTTCTCTAGTAGTGTGAGGAAAAACAACAGCCAAACTGCTGAGTCAGACAAGCTCCTCAGAGTGAGGTCAGAATAAACTGGCATTATGACATCTACAGTTTATGAAACGATGCTGGTGTTGCTAGTTGAAGCTGGAAGAACCTTATCGAGACACCAGTCTGACCACAGCCAGCAGGTTGGCATTGAGCACAAACACCAGCGGGTCAGGACCTCCGTCCTCCAGCTGCTGCATCAGAATCATCTCAGAGGGACGCTCCTCCACCGCGCAGTCTGAGGGGGGCGATGCTGGTGGAGGAAAACACACAGAGTTACCAAACAGGGACATCTCACAATGAACCCCAATGAACCCCAATGTACCCCAATACCCCCCAGCACCACACCCTCCCAGCTTGCTACATTGACATGATCGCTGGACAACAAAGGTGACACACAGATGAAAACACACAGTGTGATGGACAGTGAGGTGAGGACGGGGAGGTTAAGGTGTGATGGACAGTGAGGTGAGGCGGGGGGAGGTTAAGGTGTGATGGACAGTGAGTGAGGACGGGGAGGTTAAGGTGTGATGGACAGTGAGGTGAGGACGGGGAGGTTAAGGGTGTGATGGACAGTGAGGTGAGGACGGGGGAGGTTAAGGTGTGATGGACAGTGAGGTGAGGACGGGGGGAGGTTAAGGTGTGATGGACAGTGAGGTGAGGACGGGGAGGTTAAGGTGTGAATGGACAGTGAGGTGAGGACGGGGGGGGTTACAGAGTGTGATGGACAGTGAGGTGAGGACGGGGAGGTTGAGTGATGGACAGTGAGGTGAGGACGGGGAGGTTAAGGTGTGATGGACAGTGAGGTGAGGATGGGGGAGGTTAAGGTGTGATGGACAGTGAGGGTGAGGGCCGGGGAGGTTAAGGTGTGATGGACAGTGAGGTGAGGACGGGGGAGGTTAAGGTGTGGTGGACAGTGAGGTGAGGACGGGGGAGGTTAAGGTTAAGGTGTGATGGACAGTGAGGTGAGGACGGGGGAGGTTAAGGTGTGATGGACAGTGAGGTGAGGACGGGGGAGGTTAAGGTGTGATGGACAGTGAGGTGAGGACGGGGAGGTTAAGGTGCTGATGGACAGTGAGGTGAGGACGGGGGAGGTTAAGTGTGATGGACAGTGAGGTGAGGACGGGGGAGAGTTAAGGTGTGATGGACAGTGAGGTGAGGACGGGGGAGGTTAAGGTGTGATGGACAGTGAGGTGAGGACGGGGGAGGTTAAGGTGTGAATGGACAGTGAGGTGAGGACGGGGAGGTTAAGGTGTGATGGACAGTGAGGTGAGGACGGGGGAGGTTGAGTGATGGACAGTGAGGTGAGGACGGGGGAGGTTAAGGTGTGATGGACAGTGAGGTGAGGATGGGGGAGGTTAAGGTGTGATGGACAGTGAGGTGAGGACGGGGGAGGTTAAGGTGTGATGGACAGTGAGGTGAGGACGGGGGAGGTTAAGGTGTGATGGACAGTGAGGTGAGGACGGGGGAGGTTAAGGTTAAGGTGTGATGGACAGTGAGGTGAGGGACGGGGGAGGTTAAGGTGTGATGGACAGTGAGGTGAGGACGGGGGAGGTTAGGTTAAGGTGTGATGGACAGTGGGTGAGGCGGGGGGAGGTTAAGGTGTGATGGACAGTGAGGTGAGGACGGGGAGGTTGAGTGATGGACAGTGAGGTGAGGACGGGGAGGTTAAGGTTAAGTGTGATGGACAGTGAGGTGAGGACGGGGAGGTTAAGGTGTGGATGGACAGTGAGGTGAGGACGGGGAGGTTAAGGTGTGATGGACAGTGAGGTGAGGACGGGGAGGTTAAGGTTAAGGTGTGATGGACAGTGAGGTGAGGATGGGGAGGTTAAGGTTAAGGTGTGATGGACAGTGAGGTGAGGACGGGGGAGGTTAAGGTGTGATGGACAGTGAGGTGGAGGACGGGGAGGTTAAGGTGTGATGGACAGTGAGGTGAGGACGGGGAGGTTGAGGTGTGATGGACAGTGAGGTGAGGACGGGGGAGGTTAAGGTGTGATGGACAGTGAGGTGAGGGAGGGAGTTAAGGTTAAGATGTGATGGACAGTGAGGTGAGGACGGGGAGGTTGAGTGATGGACAGTGAGGTGAGGACGGGGAGGTTAAGGTGTGATGGACAGTGAGGTGAGGACGGGGAGGTTGAGTGATGGACAGTGAGGTGAGGACGGGGGAGGTTGGTGTGATGGACAGTGAGGTGAGGGACGGGGAAGGTTAAGGTGTGATGGACAGTGAGGTGAGGACGGGGAGGTTAAGGTGTGATGGACAGTGAGGTGAGGCGGGGAGGTTAAGGTGTGATGGACAGTGAGTGAGGCACGGGGAGGTGGTGTGATGGACAGTGAGGTGAGGACGGGGAGGTTAAGGTTAAGGTGTGATGGACAGTGAGGTGAGGACGGGGGAGGTTAAGGTGTGATGGACAGTGAGGTGAGGACGGGGAGGTTAAGGTTAAGAGTGTGATGGACAGTGAGGTGAGGACGGGAGGTTAAGGTGTGATGGACAGTGAGGTGAGGGACGGGGGAGGTTAAGGTGTGATGGACAGTGAGGTGAGGACGGGGAGGTTAAGGTGTGATGGACAGTGAGGTGAGGACGGGGGAGGTTAAAGGTGTGATGGACAGTGAGGTGAGGGACGGGGAGGTTAAGGTGTGATGGACAGTGAGGTGAGGGACGGGGAGGTTAAGGTGTGAATGGACAGTGAGGTGAGGACGGGGAGGTTGGGTGATGGACAGTGAGGAGGACGGGGAGGTTAAGGTGGTGTGATGGACAGTGAGGAGTGAGAGACGGGGAGGTTAAGTGTGATGGACAGTGAGGGTGAGGACGGGGGGAGGTTAAGGTGTGATGGACAGTGAGGTGAGGACGGGGGAGGTTGAGGTGTGATGGACAGTGAGGTGAGGACGGGAGGTTAAGGTGTGATGGACAGTGAGGTGAGGACGGGGAGGTTAAGGTTAGGTGTGATGGACAGTGAGGTGAGGACGGGGAGGTTGAAGTGATGGACAGTGAGGTGAGGACGGGAGGTAAGGTGTGATGGACAGTGAGGTGAGGACGGGGAGGTTGAGGGTCGATGGACAGTGAGGTGAGGACGGGGAGGTTAAGGTGTGATGGACAGTGAGGTGAGGACGGGGGGAGGTTAAGGTGTGATGGACAGTGAGTGAGGACGGGGAGGTTAAGGTGTGATGGATCAGTGAGGTGAGGACGGGGAGGTTAGGGTGATGGACAGGAGGGGGAGTGACGGGGAGGAAGGTTAAGGTGTGATGGACAGTGAGGTGAGGGACGGGAGGTTGGTGATGGACAGTGAGGTGAGGAGGGGGAGGTTGAGTGATGGACAGTGAGGTGAGGGATGGGGGAGGTTAAGGTGTGATGGACAGTGAGGTGAGGACGGGGGGTTGAGGTGCGATGGACAGGGGTGAGGACGGGGGAGGTTAGGCGTGTGATGGACAGTGAGCGGGACGGGAACTTAAAAGGTTAGGTGTGATGGACAGTGAGGGAGGCGGGGAGGTTAAGGTGTGATGGACAGTGAGGTGAGGGACGGGGAGGTTGAGTGATAGACAG
>NW_025538715.1:0-17264 GCF_020615455.1 Coregonus clupeaformis | reverse complement strand
AAAAAAGTCATTGCTTAAAGAAAAAATTAGCAAACACGGTTGGTGTTCGCCAAAATGCATGTGGGAGACTCCCCAAACATATGGAAGAAGGTACTCTGGTCATATGAGACTAAAATTGAGCTTTTTGGCCATCAAAGAAAACGCTATGTCTGGCGCAAAACCCAACACCTCTCATCACCCCCGAGAAAAACCATCCCCACAGTGAAGCATCATGCTGTGGAGATGTTTTTTCATCGGGCAGGGAATTTAAGGAATGATGGATGACGCTAAATACAGGGAAATTCTTGAGGGAAACCTGTTTCAGTCTTCCAGAGATTTGAGCCTGGGACGGAGGTTCACCTTCCAGCAGGATAATGACCCTAAGCATACTGCTAAAGCAACACTCGAGTGGTTTGAGGGAAAACATTAAAATGTCTTGTAATGGCCTAGTCAAAGCCCAGACCTCAATCCAAGTGAGAATCTGTGGTATGACTTAAAGATTGCTGTACACCAACGGAAACCATCCAACTTGAAGGAGCTGGAGCAGTTTTGCCTTGAAGAATGGGCAAAAATTCCAGTGGCTAGATGTGCCAAGCTTATAGAGACATACCCCAAGAGACTTGCAGCTGTAATTGCTGCAAAAGGTGGCTCTACGAAGTATTGACTTTGGGGGGGTGAATAGTTATGCACGCTCAAGTTTTCTGTTTCTGCTTATTTCTTGTTTGTTTTACCAAAAAAATTATTTTGCATCTTCAAAATGGTAGGCATGTTGTGTAAATCAAATGATACAAACCCCCCCAAAATTAATTTTAATTCCAGGTTCTAAGGCAACAAAATAGGAAAAATGCCCATTGTAGCACAATAACAGTCTGGTTGGTAATCTATCATTTGGGTCAATCTGTCTCACACTGCACCTCTCAAGGAAATTACTGGTGCTCTGGCCCAACCCTGTTGTGTCCAGGGCAACACTACTTTGTTCATTTTACTTGTGACCGTGTGCTCCTTATCTATCCCAAAATAAATCCCAGGAAGTGTTACCAGATTGCCGGACATTTGCTCTGTAACAGTGGAGAGCACCACTTTGTATTCCTCTGTCCTCAAACGCCCCTTGTGTTAAAATGGAAAGTTGTGTGACGCAAAAATGCTGCAGGCCCTCTGTAGAAAACCTTTTACAGCTGCCCATGAGTACTACTCAGAAGCCTCTCTCAAACCCTCTCTCTGGCCTTGGGACGTAGAGAGACAAACTTTGTGACTTCTAACAGCTGAGGTGAGGCTACCAACCCCTGATCTCAACCTGAGTTGATTGTCCTGCTGCAGAAGGCCCCTTCACACCTGTGTTAGGTACCAGGTTGCCAGGGAGCAGAGTCACCTGACCCAGTCAGCCAATCAGTGGCTCAGCATGGGTTTGGAGACCCCAGTCTGCCCCTGAACTCGTTAGTTGTCGCCATGAGGGCAGGTTAAGACAACCTCTAGAAACTCCTGTCCTCCACCTCAACTAACATCTGACCATTTCCACATGGACAATACTTCTTCTGGACTTGTCCATTAACCACTACAACACTATCATTATCACTTACACTAGTTTCCTCCTCTATTCCTGTTTGCTGTGTGAGGCAATAAAGTGTGGATTGTATCCCTGTCTCCTTCTGTTACCAGGACTCTGGGACAGTTGTACCTATATATTTAAACTGGCACCTCTATCGGAGACTACCACATGGCAGCGCTCTTTTTTCACCCGCCATTCTCTTAACAATGTTTAATCTTTTATTCTCTGTTTTATGGATAATTAAAGCTCAATTACATGTGGTTGAGAGGCTAGTTTCCTAATTGAATAGCGGAGGACGAAAAAAGTCATTGCTTAAAGAAAAAATTAGCAAACACGGTTGGTGTTCAAAAATGCATGTGGGAGACTCCCCAAACATATGGAAGAAGGTACTCTGGTCATATGAGACTAAAATTGAGCTTTTTGGCCATCAAAGAAAACGCTATGTCTGGCGCAAACCCAACACCTCTCATCACCCCGAGAAAAACCATCCCCACAGTGAAGCATCATGCTGTGGAGATGTTTTTCATCGGCAGGGAATTTAAGGAATGATGGATGACGCTAAATACAGGGAAATTCTTGAGGGAAACCTGTTTCAGTCTTCCAGAGATTTGAGCCTGGGACGGAGGTTCACCTTCCAGCAGGATAATGACCCTAAGCATACTGCTAAAGCAACACTCGAGTGGTTTGAGGGAAAACATTAAAATGTCTTGTAATGGCCTAGTCAAAGCCCAGACCTCAATCCAAGTGAGAATCTGTGGTATGACTTAAAGATTGCTGTACACCAACGGAAACCATCCAACTTGAAGGAGCTGGAGCAGTTTTGCCTTGAAGAATGGGCAAAAATTCCAGTGGCTAGATGTGCCAAGCTTATAGAGACATACCCCAAGAGACTTGCAGCTGTAATTGCTGCAAAAGGTGGCTCTACGAAGTATTGACTTTGGGGGGGTGAATAGTTATGCACGCTCAAGTTTTCTGTTTCTGCTTATTTCTTGTTTGTTTTACCAAAAAAAAATTATTTTGCATCTTCAAAATGGTAGGCATGTTGTGTAAATCAAATGATACAAACCCCCCCAAAATTAATTTTAATTCCAGGTTCTAAGGCAACAAAATAGGAAAAAATGCCCATTGTAGCACAATAACAGTCTGGTTGGTAATCTATCATTTGGGTCAATCTGTCTCACACTGCACCTCTCAAGGAAATTACTGGTGCTCTGGCCCAACCCTGTTGTGTCCAGGGCAACACTGCTTTGTTCATTTTACTTGTGACCGTGTGCTCCTTATCTATCCCAAAATAAATCCCAGGAAGTGTTACCAGATTGCCGGACATTTGCTCTGTAACAGTGGAGAGCACCACTTTGTATTCCTCTGTCCTCAAACGCCCTTGTGTTAAAATGGAAAGTTGTGTGACGCAAAATGCTGCAGGCCCTCTGTAGAAAACCTTTACAGCTGCCCATGAGTACTACTCAGAAGCCTCTCTCAAACCCTCTCTCTGGCCTTGGGACGTAGAGAGACAAACTTTGTGACTTCTAACAGCTGAGGTAGGCTACCAACCCCTGATCTCAACCTGAGTTGATTGTCCTGCTGCAGAAGGCCCCTTCACACCTGTGTTAGGGACCAGGTTGCCAGGGAGCAGAGTCACCTGACCCAGTCAGCCAATCAGTGGCCCAGCATGGGTTTGGAGACCCCAGTCTGCCCCCTGAACTCGTTAGTTGTCGCCATGAGGGCAGGTTAAGACAACCTCTAGAAACTCCTGTCCTCCACCTCAACTAACATCTGGACCATTTCCACATGGACAATACTTCTTCTGGACTTGTCCATTAACCACTACAACACTATCATTATCACTTACACTAGTTTCCTCCTCTATTCCTGTTTGCTGTGTGAGGCAATAAAGTGTGGATTGTATCCCTGTCTCCTTCTGTTACCAGGACTCTGGGACAGTTGTACCTATATATTTAAACTGGCACCTCTATCGGAGACCACCACATGGCAGCGCTCTTTTTCACCCGCCATTCTCTTAACAATGTTTAATTTTTTATTCTCTGTTTTATGGATAATTAAAGCTCAATTACATGTGGTTGAGAGGCTAGTTTCCTAATTGAATAGCGGAGGACGCCACTTGTAGCTAAAATGTAAACACTCTAGTAAATAGTGGCTGTAGATTATAATTCAAACAGCCCAAATGAACATTTAATGGATGAGAAGCCTATAATTTAGTTATAATTTATCATTCGTTTCAAGCCAGTGTTTGCAATTTCCACTGCTGACATTTTCATAAATGTGGAAAGATTAGAGTTTAAAAATTCCATTGACCTTGCCAAAATTCCCAGGTTTTCCAGAAATCCCAATTGGAAGAGGAGGCAATAAGCAGGAAATCCAGAATCCTCTGACCAGGATTGCTGGAAAACTGGTAAGGTGCCACTAACCTCCTATGATGCAAACACAGCTCAATAGTCTATTGAACTCATTGACCCCTTGGTCAAAAGCATAAGCCGAGACTGACGACAACGTTAGAATCTCCAAGCTTTCCCCTCAATCAAGTAAGCGAATAGTATTGACATGTTGATGACCTCTGACCCTAAAAGGGACACACGTCATCCCTTGCAGGCTTCATAAAAAACACATCCTATAGCTCATTTAGGACAGCTATGGACCATCAGAGTCACAACTATACAAAAAAATGGACCTTTAATGATGATGATATCAGTCATTGACACACATTGATAATGCAGAGAATAACAGTCTGTTTCACAAGGACATCAAAGCCTGGGTCTTTTTTATAGATGATTTACTACACTCTTACTAACAATATTCACTAGCTTATAGGAAAACAGTCTCCACAAAGGTCAAGCTAGACTTTAAATGGAAACTCTAGTGACATATGACCCATAATGTCCTCCCCGGTGACCCAAGATCCATCAACACTGCTCCAACTGGAAACTGGGGGGAAAACGGGGAGGAATTTTTTTTATAATTGTTTGGGCAAAGGCTGGTCCCAGATCTGTTTGTGCTGTGTTGCCAACTCCTAGCCTGGTCCCAGTTCTGTTTGAGCTGTCTTGCCAACTCCTAGCCTGGTTCCAGATTTGTTTGTGCTGTCTTGCCAACTTCAAGCCTGGTCTCAGACCTGTTTGTGCTTTCTGTCAACTCTTGTGGTCATTGCTTGACATAACAACATTAGGAGTTGGCTATACAACACAACTATATCTAGGACCAGACTAGGGTTAGGCTGTGCTGTACTCACCTACCTTGGCTACCTGTTCCTGTGCCTGTACTCACCTACCTTGGCTACCTGTTCCTGTACCTGTACATACGTACTGAACAGCTTATTGCTTGTGTAGATGTAGCATTTGAGTGACTCTTCAACCAATGTTATCAAACTCCCATGTACGTCATTTGTGATCAGTCAGGCCTACTGGATTACCACCTTCTATATGTGCAGACTTCAGCCTTGTATGTGGTTCACATACAGCATTTCATAGCACACTCTTATCTAACTGACTTTCAAGTTGGACTACTTGGAATCAGCTTAATCTCTGGGTCAACATACACTGTTCAAAAAAATAAAGGGAACACTTAAACAACACAATGTAACTCCAAGTCAATCACACTTCTGTGAAATCAAACTGTCCACTTAGGAAGCAACACTGATTGACAATAAATGTCACATGCTGTTGTGCAAATGGAATAGACAACAGGTGGAAATTATAGGCAATTAGCAAGACACCCCCAATAAAGCACTGGTTTTGCAGGTGGTGACCACAGACCACTTCTCAGTTCCTATGCTTCCTGGCTGATGTTTGGTCACTTTTGAATGCTGGCAGTGCTTTCACTCTAGTGGTAGCATGAGACGGAGTCTACAACCCACACAAGTGGCTCAGGTAGTGCAGCTCATCCAGGATGGCACATCAATGCGAGCTGTGGCAACAAGGTTTGCTGTGTCTGTCAGCGTAGTGTCCAGAGCATGGAGGCGCTACCAGGAGACAGGCCAGTACATCAGAGACGTGGAGGAGGCCATAGGAGGGCAACAACCCAGCAGCAGGACTGCTACCTCCGCCTTTGTGCAAGGAGGAGCAGGAGGAGCACTGCCAGAGCCCTGCAAAATGACCTCCAGCAGGCCACAAATGTGCATGTGTCTGCTCAAACGGTCAGAAACAGACTCCATGAGGGTGGTATGAGGGCCCGACGTCCACAGGTGGGGGTTGTGCTTACAGCCCAACACCGTGCAGGACGTTTGGCATTTGCCAGAGAACACCAAGATTGGCAAATCGCCACTGGCGCCCTGTGCTCTTCACAGATGAAAGCAGGTTCACACTGAGCACATGTGACAGACGTGACAGAGTCTGGAGACGCCGTGGAGAACGTTCTGCTGCCTGCAACATCCTCCAGCATGACCGGTTTGGCGGTGGGTCAGTCATGGTGTGGGGTGGCATTTCTTTGGGGGCCGCACAGCCCTCCATGTGCTCGCCAGAGGTAGCCTGACTGCCATTAGGTACCGAGATGCAAGAGGAAGGCATTGATGCTATGGCCTGGCCCGCCCGTTCCCCAGACCTGAATCCAATTGAGCACATCTGGGACATCATGTCTCGCTCCATCCACCAACACCACGTTGCACCACAGACTGTCCAGGAGTTGGCGGATGCTTTAGTCCAGGTCTGGGAGGAGATCCCTCAGGAGACCATCCGCCACCTCATCAGGAGCATGCCCAGGCGTTGTAGGGAGTTCATACAGGCACGTGGAGGCCACACACACTACTGAGCCTCATTTTGACTTGTTTTAAGGACAATACATCAAAGTTGGATCAGCCTGTAGTGTGGTTTTCCAGTTTAATTTTGAGAGTGACTCCAAATCCAGACCTCCATGGGTTGATAAATTTGATTTCCATTGATAATTTTTGTGTGGTTTTGTTGTCAGCACATTCAACTATGTAAATAAAAAAGTATTTAATAAGATTATTTCATTCATTCAGATCTAGGATGTGTTATTTTAGTGTTCCCTTTATTTTTTTGAGCAGTGTACTATATTAATAATCTTTCGCTACCTCACAAGATTGAACTGATCTGTGAAACCAAAACAAACAGAACACTTGCTGCTTGAAATAAGACAGCTAACGCATGTCACCTGGACAAAAGAAACCCTAAAATGGAGGACCAGTCTCCTCAATCACTATCCGTCTGACTTGGAAGGAAACTAAGCTTTTAAGCACTGGTTAGGAGGAAAGGGAGCTGTGATCCGCACTGGTGCTTTGCCCAGATAAATAGAACCCTCACAGATGCCTTCCACTCTTCCATGTTCCCTCACACAATGGTTGCTAGGTAACGGCAGGCGTTTCATGCCTTGTCGTGTGTTCAGATGGCCGCAGTATGAGTGAAAAACCCTTATGTAAAGTGCTCATAAGAGAGTCAAACAGAACAGTAGCGGACAGGGGCATTAATGCACACCAGGGTAAGGGACTGAGGGACGCTGTAGGTTCGTTGGTGTGTGTGTGTGTGTGTGTGTGTGTGTGTGTGTGTGTGTGTGTGTGTGTGTGTGTGTGTGTGTGTGTGTGTGTGTGCATGTGTGCTTGTGTGTCTGTGTGGTTGTTTGTATATGCATGTATGTGTGGATGCGGAGGGGGGAGGGAAGTGGTTGAATAGCATTACACAATGTTACAGAAGATTTGAATGTTAATGGTAAACCAATTGTTCTCTCATAGCTGGACATAACCAAAAAATGAGCGTCTTCCTCTAGCTGGTCTACCAGCTGCCAGGGAACCATCAGCACTCAGATGGAAGGCTGAACACCCCTCATTCAAATGTATATTGGCGACACTCGCCCCCGCATCTTCCGTCTTTTCAAACTCTACTCTGCTGGAAATGGAGTTTGCCCAATTCCAAGGTTGTTAATAGTGGATTTGCAAAGACATCTATTCTCCACCACAGTCTCAGTGTAAAGACTCTCAGGGTCAAAGGCAAGTCTCATGCAGTGCCATTAGCCTGGCAAAACAGCAGAAGAACATCTTAATAGAATCCACCCCCGACCATGCCAAGGTGTTGAGTGGGTGCAGGTGCAGAAGCTGAAAGTACATCTCAAATCCTCTGACTGACATTGCCAGGGGGTTTGTTATGTTGTGCACAGGACATGGATCTGTCTGAAGTACATCTCTGTCGGGGATTTGGGTATGTGGAGTCAGAGATTTTGGAATAGGCTTCTGTACCAAACTTATTAGGTTTTGTCCAATGCAAGAGATAGAGGTTAAAACATTATTTTTGGGGGGGCAGCTTCAACATTACACAAACAATTTCTACAGGAGTACAACCGTTCTGCTGCATGCCAATGTCTGCTATATGCCGTTTTTATAATTTCTCATCTGAAAGCTACCAGCACCTTATTTCTTAAGAAAACCCTTTCAATCATATTAACAAACCCGCCATTCAACACAAGGGCTTTGTGGAGCTTCTGGTGAAAGTCTCTCTGCTCTTATCAAAGGCCTTGTCTGTCTTTCAGGTGACTTTTCCTTTTATCACCTCGGCCAAAGCCGACAAATGGCTGTTTGTGTAGATAAACATGCACAGACAACATTTACACCTAGACTGCTAATGAGGCTGCCTCAGTATGGTGCTCTAAAACAACCCAGCAGAGCTTATATTAGAGTAGTATTGGGCTCCGAGAGATGAGCACCAAAGCCAAGAGAAGAAGAGATCTGGCTGCCCGCGTCCACCATTCCACGCTGCGGGCAGCCTGATCTCTTCTTCTCTTGGCTTTGGTGCTCATCTCTCGGAGCCCAATACTACTCTATTATAAGCTCTGCTGGGTTGTTTTAGAGCACCATACTGAGGCAGCCTCATTAGCAGTCTAGGTGTAAATGTTGTGGCCAGGGACTTTAATGCAGGGAAACTTAAATCCGTTCTACCTAATTTCTACCAGCATGTTAAATGTGCAACCAGAGGAAAAAAAACTCTAGACCACCTTTACTCCACACACAGAGACGCATACAAAGCTCTCCCTCGCCCTCCATTTGGCAAATCTGACCATAACTCTATCTCTCCTGATTCCTGCTTATAAGCAAAAACTAAAGCAGGAAGCACCAGTGACTCGGTTAATAAAAAAGTGGTCAGATGACGCAGATGCTAAGCTACAGGACTGTTTTGCTAGCACAGACTGGAACATGTTCCGGGATTCTTCAGACAGCATTGAGGAGTACACCACATCAGTCACTGGCTTCATCAATAAGTGCATCGATGATGTCGTCCCCACAGTGACCGTATGTACATACCCCAACCAGAAGCCATGGATTACAGGAAACATCCGCACTGAGCTAAAGGGTAGAGCTGCCGCTCAAGGAACGGGACTCTAACCGGACGCTTATAAGAAATCCCGCTATGACCTCCGACGAACCATCAAACAGGCAAAGAGTCAATACAGGACTAAGATTGAATCGTACTACACTGGCTCTGACGCTCGTCGGATGTGGCAGGGCTTGAAAACTATTACAGACTACAAAGGGAAGCACAGCCGCGAGCTGCCCAGTGACACAAGCCTACCAGACGAGCTAAACCACTTCTATGCTCGCTCGAGGCAAGCAACACTGAAGCATGCATGAGAGCACCAGCTGTTCCGGATGACTATGTGATCACGCTCTCCGTAGCCGATGTGAGTAAGACTTTTAAGCAGGTCAACATTCACAAGGCCGCAGGGCCAGACGGATTACCAGGACGTGTACTCTGAGCATGTGCTGACCAACTGGCAAGTGTCTTCACTGACATTTTCAACATGTCCCTGACTGAGTCTGTAATACCAACATGTTTCAAGCAGACCACCATAGTCCCCGTGCCCAAGGACTCTAAGATAACCTGCCTAAATGACTACCGACCCGTAGCACTGACGTCTGTAGCCATGAAGTGCTTTGAAAGGCTGGTCATGGCTCACATCAACAGCATTATCCCAGAAACCCTAGACCCACTCCAATTTGCATACCGCCCCAACAGATCCACAGATGATGCAATCTGCCCTTTCCCACCTGGACAAGAGGAACACCTACGTGAGAATGCTATTCATTGACTACAGCTCAGCATTCAACACCATAGTGCCCTCTAAGCTCATCACTAAGCTAAGGATCCTGGGACTAAATACCTCCCTCTGCAACTGGATCCTGGACTTCCTGACGGGCCGCCCCCAGGTGGTAAGGGTAGGTAACAACACATCTGCCACACTGATCCTCAACACGAGGGCCCCTCAGGGGTGCGTGCTCAGTCCCCTCCTGTACTCTCTGTTCACCCATGACTGCATGGCCAGGCACGACTCCAACACCATCATTAAGTTTGCCGACGACACAACAGTGGTAGGCCTGATCACCGACAACGATGAGACAGCCTATAGGTAGGAGGTCAGAGACCTGGCCGTGTGGTGCCAGGACAACAACCTCTCCCTCAACGTGACCAAGACAAAGGAGATGATTGTGGACTACAGGAAAAAAAAGAGGACTGAGCACGCCCCCATTCTCATCGACGGGGCTGTGGTGGAACAGGTTGAGAGCTTCAAGTTCCTTGGTGTCCAAATCACCAACGAACTATCATGGTCCAAACACACCAAGACAGTCGTGAAGAGGGCACGACAAAGCCTATTCCCCTCAGGAGACTGAAAAGATTTGGCATGGGTCCTCAGATCCTCAAAAAAATTCTACAGCTGCACCATCGAGAGCATCCTGACTGGTTGCATCACCGCCTGGTATGGCAACTGCTTGGCCTCCGACCGCAAGGCACTACAGAGGGTAGTGCGTACGGCCCAGTACATCACTGGGGCCAAGCTTCCCTGCCATCCAGGACCTCTATACCAGGCGGTGTCAGAGGAAGGCCCTCAAAATTGTCAAAGACTCCAGCCACCCTAGTCATAGACTGTTCTCTCTGCTACCGCACGGCAAGCGGTACTGAGTGCCAAGTCTAGGTCCAAAAGACTTCTCAACAGCTTCTACCCCCAAGCCATAAGACTCCTGAAAAGCTAATCATGGCTACCCGGACTATTTGCACTGCCCCCCACCCCATCCTTTTTACGCTGCTGCTACTCTGTTAATTATTTATGCATAGTCACTTTAACTCTACCCACATGTACATATTACCTCAACTACCTCAACTAGCTGGTGCCCCCGCACATTGACTCTGCAACGGTACCCCCCTGTATATATAGCCTCCCTACTGTTACTTTATTTTACTTCTGCTCTTTTTTTTTCTCAACACTTTTTTTGTTGTTGTTTTATTTTTACTTTTTTTTGTTAAAAATAAATGCACTGTTGGTTAAGGGCTGTAAGTAAGCATTTCACTGTAATGTCTGCACCTGTTGTATTCGGCGCATGTGACCAATACAATTTGATTTGATTTGATTTGATTTGATCTCTTCTTCTCTTGGCTTTGGTGCTCATCTCTCGGAGCCCAAATGTGTCCAAACCAGGACCCTAGGAAAGGGTGCTGGGTACGGGATGTGTCACCACGGTGAAAGCGTCAGAAGCTCTTCAGACACACAAGAGCTCTTCACAGCCCCCTGAAGCTCTGATTCCCTGCGACCCGGTGCCCTTTGCTGATAATGACTTCTCACCCGACGCAATTATGTGAGTGCAGGTAAGCCGGCAAATGCCAGACAGGCACAGACAAAAATAACTGGCAAGTAGCCTCATTGTCCTATGGAGACAAAAATAAATTGTCTAATGGTTGTGTTATGGTTGGTTTTCAGAAATTCACAAATAGAACCTCTACTAGAAGTTAAACGTTCCTCTATTAGAAGAATACAAGTTCCTCTAATCTCATAGGAGCAAATCCTAACTTACACTTAAGTCAATGCATTACTAAGTGAATATTTCCCATTAGCCATGCATAGCTACCATAACAAGCTTCCAATGAATCATCTCAAGTGCATAAGCTTGTTTGAAGCTCAGAGAGCAATGGCTGATTAATACTTTTGGGGCACTAAAGTATTATTCATCTATTCCGCCTGAGACGGAGGCGATGAGCAGTAGCTTGCTGATTAGCATATTCATCAGACTTGACCTCCAGCTCAGCTTTGGTCATGCTGTCACTCAGATGAGATCACAGATCTGTGAATCATGACTCGTCTCTGCTGCACTCAGAGCTGCTGAACCAGAGACAGGGGGGCTACGGTAACAAACCTGACCCCAGTGCAAAGCGTCACTGTCGGGTACAGAGAATGACAATGCCCCTCTAGATAGAGAGAGACCCGGATGGTTGGAGTCTGTGGTTGTCCATCTGTCTGGTTTGTCAAAAGTAGAGCATGATGTTCAAAAGAGCAAAACTTTTAAGGATCTCTTTTCGAATCCATTATGATGTGGTATTCGAGTCTCCATTTCATGTTTGCCGTGTGCAAAGTGAAATCGATGCTTTGCCGATATATGATGTGCTCAAGTCTTGAAAGTATTCTTTGAATTGAATTCTGGTCTATTGTATCATGAGTCCTTAATCCAATGTTAGTGAATCATCTGTGGAGCAATACAGAGAAAATATTACATTCACTTCTCAAGATGAATTCTATTACTTTTAGATGTGTGTGTATTGTTGAGTATTGTTAGATATTACTGCACTGTTGGAGCTAGGAACACAAGCATTTCGCTACACCCGCAATAACATCTGCTAAATATGTGTATGTGACCAACACAATTGTATTTTATTTGATATTGGCTAAAACCTCAGCTGTGTGGATTACCAATTAGAAACAGAGTAATAGTTGAGTTTGCTTTTGAAAAAATATTTTGACACCTCAGTTTCATCTTTTATTATAATTAAGGAAATACATCTTCATACATAGCTCCAGCCTACGTGCTTTTAATGTAAACGCTCATTTCAACCACTCCTGTAGATTTGTTTTCATGTATTTTGATTATTAAAACACTCTCTTGATGAAACACCTCAATTACTCCACAGCGGGGATCAAATTAGCGTTTTCAATCAGCTCACCGAGGTGCCATCGAACATGTCGCATCTAAAGGAGCGTCACATCTACAAAGACAGACACACCGTTTCTCATCTCAAAGCCTTAAAGAAAATAATGAGGAGGGATAATGATAGGAAACTATGGTCACATGACGGTCTCTCTGAAAACGTGTTCCTTCAACATCACTTTAAGGTGTCCAATTTACATCTGACAATCACATCATTTAGCAGACTCTCCTATCCAGAGCGACTTACAGCAGTGAGTGCATACCTTTTTCACACTGGTCCCCGGTGGGGAATTGAAACCATACCTCTGGCTTGCAAGCACCATGCTCTACCAACTGAGCCACACAGGACCCATGTGAGCTTAAAGGAATAATGTTTTCATTAGTCCACTGTTCATACAATCACCCAAAAATGTGCATGTCAGCAGTCAAGTTTTCAAGATAGATCACATTCAGTACAGAGAAAAAACTTGCCTGATTGATATGAACAGTGGACTATTTGACAAACACACTTAAAGACAATTTTGAGTGTAGTATTACTTTAATCCTTGAGATATAGTATACTCAATATGCCATGGATGTTTGGATATATTACCATAATAAAGGCTTGATCGATTGTGATGCCATCGTAACATTATCCTGTTAGATGTACAGCAAAAATAACTGCTACTAGCTGGCATACTGAGGCTGCCCAACACTGATCATCGAGTGACATTACTATATAATATGTATATTTGATGTGTCCTGACCAGGTGTGGTCTGGACCTATTTATAAGTATAGTGTATGGCCATATATTAATGCATGAAGAGGTATGTATATAAAAGTGGTCTGTTCTTTTCTGATTGGGAGCAAAGACATTTTGATTTCGAACTGAAGGGAAAAAATGAAACAGAGGCTTGTATAGAACAGAGCCCTCCCTTGATCAATTCATGGCTTCTGTGTATTCTTATATGACTGCCTTGATCAAATCGAATCTGTAATCTCAATGCAAAGAAGGAGAAAAGTGAAAGCCGTAGGCCTCTCAGATATCAACCCCACATCAAACAAAGTCAAAGTTTCCAATTCCAGATACAGATAGCCCTACTGGTTTCAATACATTTGCGGGGGAAAAAAAAATATATATATATCTTTGTACTTTTACAATTCTACGGAGGCCAAACCGGTCCCGCTATAAATAAAACAATAACTCCCTGGGCTTAATGAAGCCCTTATAAACCATTCACAAGGTCTATAGACACTTCAGAAATCATTGATAAGCAAATGCCATGCTATTTCAAGGGTGGTGAAAGGTCATTAGTCATGACACTTGGAAAAGGACCCAACCTTTTATACCACCCTTTATGAATATGACTTTGCTCATGTACTGTAGATAGGTGGAAATCCCCATCAACTGAGGATGAGGGGTCACCACATACGTAGTAATTGGGTTGAATATAATAATATACTACGTTTATCAATCTGACTCCAATGTTATGTGAATAATTGCAACAGGCCCTGTCTCTAGAGGAATCTAGCTAGGTAGCGAGCCTTGTGACACCACTTAGGATGACTATAATGAACATGTGTTTAACTTGCACCATTTTTGCGATTATTAATAGACTAGATTCAAATAGCTAATCCTAGCGACCAATGTTCTAGCATTAATTTATTGAGAAAAGCAGATCAGGGATGTC
The DNA here is from genome assembly GCF_020615455.1 of Coregonus clupeaformis. Classification (NCBI taxonomy): domain Eukaryota; kingdom Metazoa; phylum Chordata; class Actinopteri; order Salmoniformes; family Salmonidae; genus Coregonus; species Coregonus clupeaformis. The sequence continues at coordinate 3,150 of NW_025538715.1, read as the reverse complement.
AAGGTGGTACCCAAGCATGTGCTATTTGTATAGTGTATAGAACAACTACCAATAGACATACTAAATTATGAACGTATAGTCAATCAAAGAATAACTCTGTATAACGAGGAATGCATTTACTCAATTCAACTAATAGAATGTATTAGTCACGAAATAATTAACACTCAAACAATTAAAGTATACATTAAATACATGATACACTACAGACTACACAGCGGTTACACGTGTCTTCAAATCAGAATAATCTCTAAGTGAAAAAACTGGAGCTTGCTAACAAGTTCTCAAAGTATGAACAAATTCACAGTCTTTTTAACCAAATTCAAGCAGAAACTCACCCTCAACCTGAATTAAGAGAGACACTTAAGTGTTTTAGTACTATATCTCTTGACACAATGATGAAAATAATCATGGCCTCTAAACCTTCAAGCTGCATACTGGATCCTATTCCTACTAAACTGCTGAAGGAGCTGCTTCCTGTGCTTGGCCCTCCTATGTTGAACATAATAAACAGCTCTCTATCCACCGGATGTGTACCAAACTCACTAAAAGTGGCAGTGATAAAGCCTCTTGAAAAAAGCCAAACCTTGACCCGGAAAATATAAAAAACTATCGGCCTATATCGAATCTTCCATTCCTCTCAAAAATGTTAGAAAAAGCTGTTGCGCAGCAACTCACTGCCTTTCTGAAGACAAACAATGTATACGAAATGCTTCAGTCTGGTTTTAGACCCCATCATAGCACTGAGACTGCACTTGTGAAGGTGGTAAATGACCTTTTAATGGCGTCAGACCGAGGCTCTGCATCTGTCCTCGTGCTACTAGACCTTAGTGCTGCCTTTGACACCATCGATCACCACATTCTTTTGGAGAGACTGAAACCCAAATTGGTCTACACGGACAAGTTCTGGCCTGGTTTAGATCCTACCTGTCGGGAAAGATATCAGTTTGTCTCTGTGAATGGTCTGTCCTCCGACAAATCAACTGTACATTTCGGTGTTCCTCAAGGTTCCGTTTAGGACCACTATTGTTTTCACTATATATTTTACCTCTTGGGGATGTTATTCGAAAACATAATGTTAACTTTCACTGCTATGCGGATGACACACAGCTGTACATTTCAATGAAGCATGGTGAAGCCCCAAAAATTGCCCTCGCTAGAAGCCTGTGTTTCAGACATAAGGAAGTGGATGGCTGAAAACTTTTTACTTTTAAACTCGGACAAAACAGAGATGCTTGTACTAGGTCCCAAGAAACAAAGAGAGATCTTCTGTTAAATCTGACAATTCATCTTGATGGTTGTAAAGTCGTCTCAAATAAAACTGTGAAGGACCTAGGCGTTACTCTTGACCCTGATCTCTCTTTTTTTGACGAACATATCAAGACTGTTTCAAGGACAGCTTTTTTCCATCTACGTAACATTGCAAAAATCAGAAATTTTCTGTCCAAAAATGATGCAGAAAAATTAATCCATGCATTTGTTACTTCTAGATTAGACTACTGCAATGCTCTATTTTCCGGCTACCCGGATAAAGCACTAAATAAACTTCAGTTAGTGCTAAATACGGCTGCTAGAATCCTGACTAGAACCAAGAAATTTGATCATATTACTCCAGTGCTAGCTTCCCTACACTGGCTTCCTGTTAAGGCAAGGGCTGATTTCAAGGTTTACTGTTAACCCATAAAGCGTTACATGGGCTTGCTCCTACCTATCTTTCCGAGTTGGTCCTGCCGTACATACCAATACGTACGCTACGGTCACAAGACGCAGGCCTCTAATTGTCCCTAGAATTTCTAAGCAAACAGCGGGAGGCAGGCTTTCTCCTATAGATCTCCATTTTATGGAACAGTCTGCCTACCCATGTGAGAGAGACGCAGACTCGGTCTCAACCTTTAAGTCTTTACTGAAGACTTATCTCTCTCAGTAGGTCATATGATTGAGTGTAGTCTGGCCCAGGAGTGTGAAGGTGAACGGAAAGGCTGGAGCAACGAACAGCCCTTGCTGTCTCTGCCGGGCCGGTTCCCCTCTCCACTGGGGTTCCTCTGCCTCTAACCCCTGTTGCAGGGGCTGAGTCACTGGCTTGCTGGTGCTCTTTCATGCCGTCCCTGGGAGGGGTGCGTCACTTGAGTGGGTTGAGTTACTGACGTGATCTTCCTGTCTGGGCTGGCGCCCCCCTTGGTTTGTGCTGTGGTGGAGACCTCTGTGGGCTATACTCGGCCTTGTCTCAGGATTGTAAGTTGGTGGTTGGGGATATCCCTCTAGTGGTGCGGGGGGCTGTGCTTTGGCGGAGTGGGTGGGGTTATATCCTTCCTGTTTGGCCCTGTCCGGGGTTTCTTCGGATGGGGCCACAGTGTCTCCCGGACCGCTCCTGTCTCAGCCTCCAGTATTTATGCTGCAGTAGTTTATGTGTCGGGGGGCTGGGGTTAGTTGGTTATACCTGGAGTACTTCTCCTGTCTTATCCAGTGTCCTGTGTGAATTTAAGTATGCTCTCTCTAATTCTCTCGTTCTCTCTTTCTCTCTGAGAACCTGGAGCCCTAGGACCATACGTCAGGACTACCGGGCATGATGACACCTTGCTGTCCCCAGTCCGCCTGGCCTTGCTGCTATTCCAGTTTCAACTGTTCTGCCTGCGGCTCGAAACCCCTACCTGTCCCAGACCTGCTGTTTTCAACTCTAAATGATCGGCTATGAAAAGCCAACTGAGAGACCTGAGCCCTAGGACCATACGTCGGGACTACCGGCCGTGGTGACTCCTTGCTGTCCCCAGTCCGCCTGGCCTTGCTGCTATTCCAGTTTAAACTGTTCTGCCTGCGGGTTATGGAACCCCTACCTGTCCCAGACCTGCTGTTTTAAACTCTAATGATCGGCTATGAAAAGCCAACTGAGATTTATTCCTGATTATTATTTGACCATGCTTGTCACTTATGAACATTTTTGAACATCTTGGCATGGTTCTGTTATAATCTCCACCCGGCACAGCCAGAAGAGGACTGGCCACCCCCTCATGCCTGGTTCCTCTCTAGGTTTCTTCCTAGGGTTTTGCCTTTCTAGGGAGTTTTTCCTAGCCACCGTGCTTCTACACCTGCATTACTAGCTGTTTGGGGTTTTAGGCTGGGTTTCTGTAACAGCACTTCGAGATATTAGCTGATGTA
>NW_025538714.1:0-17261 GCF_020615455.1 Coregonus clupeaformis | reverse complement strand
GCAGTGGCGGCTGGTGAAAAATATTCTCGGTGGGGCTGTGCCATACTTTTTTTTCCTGTAACCATCGCGATATATTTTAACACAAACTGCAGGACAGCAGTGCTCAGTGAAACATTCAGTAATTATTTAATGCCAATATTAAAAAGTTGAGGCATTCTTACACAAAAACATATTACACAAACCCAAGCCTTTCATTTGCATTTAAAGTGAACTTTTTACCATTGGTAGTAAACAGGCAACGCAACAGGCATGCTGTCAGAACAGAGTGGAAAGTGGACAATAACATGAAATTATTATAAAGTTTATAGGAAATCTTACACTGTATAAAGGATGCTTATAATATAAGGAAATGGATATCAAGTGGATGAACCTCAAACCTTTGACTGGAAGAATAGCATACAGTATTTTATGATCATACTAAATGTGACTAATTGTTAATGTGCTCCGAACTGCAACAATTAATTGATACAAAACAACATATATACATTAATATTAGCAAAGACACTATTAAGACTTTCTAGAGTACCATATATAACTGGGATTTTTTATGCTAAGGTCAACTATATACAAAGAAACATGCGGCCAGAGCTGCTCTGTGTGTGTGTGTCTGTCATCTTATTTGTACAGAATTTTTGCCCTGTCTGTCCTTCTGAGTGGCAAACCTCTCAATGACCCTTTGATTAAAGTTTTCTCAGTGGAATGTCCCTGACAAGTTTTCTTCTCCATCGAGAGCACTTGGCCAGAGCTGTTCAGGCGATCCTGTGTCATGCTGTCTTTCTCAGGAAGGTCTTGATCCTTTTCAGTGTAGAGAAGCACCTTTCTGACTCAGCAGTTGTCATGGGTGTGGTGATGAGGATCTTGAGGAGGCTAGCAGTCTCTGTGAAAGTGCTCTGCAAGGTTGTTCTCTCCATGAAGAACTGGTACAGGGGCACTGCACCACTACAAGCCTTGAACTCACTGTTCTCATAGATGAGGACAGTTCGGTTTTGAGCTTGGCCTTGTTCAACATGGGGTACGCCTCCACGGTTGTTTCAAGCGCTGAAGGGAACTTCACACTGTCAGTTGGCTGTGGGAACAACTCTCCGTGCAATAGTGTTGCGCTGATGAGGTGCTGGGTGAAGGAGAACCTCTCTTTTGGCATGACTCAGGATGGTATCACATACCTGTAAAGATACATCATCAGCTTTAATTTGCAATTAAGCTATTTTGATGCAAGTGATCCTGACTGACACATGCCTATATGTCCAACTCAAGTATATGATTACCAAGGTGCTGATTGTTCAGGGTTTTGGCTACATACTACAGGCCTGAAAAAAGTTCTATGGGGAAACACTGACAATTACATCACAACTTACCTCTATAGCCAACCTCTGTTGGTTCTCCTGGTCCCAGCATCCTCCGTGCTTTGATGGGCTGTTGCTGCTCGTCAGATGCGCTGTCCCCACACAAAAGAGGGAATTGAGGCCCTGGGTCCAAAAAATAAAGTTTAATTTGATAACTTGCAATCAGACTCTTAGCTTTCACTGCTAATTCCCCCCTCAACACACAACCAGTGACTTATATATATATATATATAGACAGACAGACGACAGACAGACAGATAGTGTGTATATACACACAAACTATGTCTAGTAACTGCTTTTAACCTGTGATGTACATAATTAACTGATGTTATTACGTTTTAAAGCCTTTTTCTATTACATTTGTGAGAGGATGCAACATAATTTTGTTCTGCTGTGCACTTAGCAATAAAGTTAATCTTCAATAACAACTAGGCCTCTTCTAGAAATTGACCTGGTGGACACCTGAATAATTATTACAAACTGTGTAGTACTTTCCCTGCATTATTATCAACGTCTCGATTGTGTCTTTTTGGACAAACACTTGTTCTCGGTGGTCGAGATAACAACAACCAGCTCCTTGAGTGACGGGGTGGTACTTGGTGAGAGAGGGAGAGAGACGACCCAAATTGCGGAGTAAACTAGAAAACGGACGTTACACATGGCGGAGTGGCATTACCACATTTAACAAACCAAACATTGAAATACCGTTATAGAAGGTAAAGTAAAAACCCAAACTGGTCTGTGCATCAATACCGGTATATAGTAATATATAAGCAACATACCGTATAGATCTGTATCAATTATGTATCAGTTTTACATGTGACCCACTTACTCAAATGTTGCGCATTCACACTGAAGGAGCACACAAATGCAATGCTGATTTGGCGTGATTGTCGTGGTAACACAGGTGAAAAAAAATCCTGAATGGTTATCCTAATGGCAGCCATTTTGGTTAGGGAGAAAATACAAACAACTCTACTGCCATACATTCCAATTAGACTGAAGGCATACAGTTGTGTCCAAATATATTGGCACCCTTGGGCTTTTCTTAAATAATTCCCTATTTCTTCTAAAATCAGTTGAAATTTGAGAGGAAAAAATGGGTCTCCCACACCTTTACATTATATTTCTGTAAACTTGGTTTACAATGTAATTTAGAAAATATAGACAAATGTGTCAGTGGACTAAATTATTGGCACCCTGGAGCTAGTACCTTGGTTGCACAGCTTTTGGCCAAGATAGCTGCCAACATATGCTTTGTACAGACATCAATGAGCTTGCTGCACCTTTTCTGCTGGCAATTTGGCCCATTCTTCAGCAGCAAACTGCTGTAATGTCTTCAATGTTTGAGGGTTGCACTCCACCAACTTCTTTTTCAGATCTTGCCAAAACTAATGTGGTCCCGTGTAGCTCAGTTGGTAGAGCATGGCGACTTGCAACCCAGGTGTGGGTTCGTTTCCCACGGGGGCCAGTAAGAAAAAAATTTATGCACTCTTAACTGTAAGTGCTCTGGATAAGAGCGTCTGCTAAATGACTAAAATGTAATGTAAATGTCTTCTCTTTCCTTTTAAAATACTAAAACAAATATAATTATGACGGCTCCTGATAATCACTCACTTTGATGACCAGACACATTTAGGCTTTTAAACTGTTGTAAGTGAACTATTCATCTTTCTAACAGCATCTTTATCAGCCAATAGTAAATATAGTTATTTACCTGATTGTTAGCATGCTTTCTGTGAACCTCTGGACAAGTGCTTTATGAAGACAGGCTCGATGTTCCTCTTCTGCAGACTGGCTGAAAGGCATGTCCACATTTGGCATGATCTTGTGGAACAGTGCCAGGAAAAAACAGAAAGCCTCGTCTTCGAGCATCCTCACAAAGCCCCCGCCTCTCTGACAGTCGGGGGCATCAAAGTTCCCGGAGTCTCTGATGGTCTGGAAACACGTTAGGAGGTCATCCCTGTACTCGTACACAGTGTTTGTGGCCGACTGTGGAAGTTCCACCGTGTTGTAGAGGCTCTGGGGAGTCTATGCAACCACTTCGTCAAGCACGGTGGTTCGCTTGGGAGACCTGGAGAAGAAAGCAGAAAATCCTGCAAGGTCGGAAAGAAAGTGCCGATCCTGGGGATGCGTGAAGTAGCCTGCTGCATGATGAGGTTCAGCTGATGTGCATAGCAGTGGACGTGAGCGCATTTTCGTACACATCCACTATTTTACGCTGCACTCCGCCGGTGGCTCCCCCTCACTCACCTTTTGCTCCGTCGTAAGCCTGGGCAATAAGTTTGGCCTTTGTCCATGTGGAGAGAGTATGGTGCTGAGCCTCTCCAGCAGCGCTGTAGCGATGGTGTCGGCGGTTGCGTTCTCGATCAAAATGAACTCGAAAAAACGGGTCTTGGACGTTACTTTCTAGCATCGATGTAGGTATCACAAGCACCAACTGGCAGTGGGTGGAAACGTCAGTCGTCTCGTCAGCGAATGGCGATAAAATCAGCACTCTTTACTTCCTCCAGGATGTAATCCTTAAGCACTGACAACATACTTTCTTGCAGTCCAACAGCTCGTTCTGTATCAGTCTTTGACGTGCCCTTAAAAACGGTAGCTGTCTTCAGGTGCTCCTCCAGCACACTGTCGAGGAGGCAACAAAATCCACTAAGCCCCGGAAAATGCCGGGGGTTGTCCGAGGAGTCAGTCTCCTCGTGCCACGTAAGGCCAACTCAAAAGCCCCACAGAACTTCCACACAATCGATAATTTTGGATAGAATGTGCCTGTTTTTATCCACCTCCTCATTGTGTTTCCCTCTCACCGCAATCCTGTGGCCGTCATCCAGCTGCGTAGCAATGTTCACCCCTTCCTAATACAGCTAGCTTTTACAGAGTTGTCCATGTGTGCCCTGGTGTTCTCATGTTTCTTTACCTTCTCCGACAGGTGCTTCATATCCCTCACCCGGTACCTGTCCATGCTGAATCTGACCCCGTCGTTTTAAAAAGCAAGCACGGAAAGCAAAATAAAGCATTAGCATCAGTGCACCCAGCTAGCCAAGCCTTCCTGGTGTACCAGCTACGGGAAAGCCACGCATATACTGCTTCCCTTTCTGCTAGCCTGCTGTCTGATTGAGAGGTCAGGTTGATCTGGGCCCAGCTCTTTCACCCGAACTTTCTCTGACAAAGTTCTCCTCTCAAACGGATCTTGGAGGAGAGATTTCACCGGAAGTTAGGGTTGGGTCTTGGAGGAGTAACGTTTGCGTTCACGGCCATGTCGTCCTAGTAAAAATGGCGCCACTGGAGCCCGGTCCTTATTTTATCAGGGCGAGCTTGGGGGCGATAAAATAATCGCCTCCTTGGATTCGATCTAAAATCGCTGATTAGCTACATTTTATGTCATACATTCATATCTTAAATTAGCAATTGGCTTAACTGCTCACGTAGACCCGCCTCCTTCGGGGCACTTTCTTCGCCCAGAGCTGACGAGGAGCGTTTGACAGGCAGAGGAAAGGTTGCGAATATGATTTTCTATCATATCTTACACATATTACTGTGTGCATTCCATATTTCAAACACACAAATATTGACATACTGATGTTTTTATTATTATTATTATTATTATTATTATTTTTTTTATAATTTTATTTAAGGCGGCGGCCCTAGCGCCCTCTATCGGCCAGCCGCCACTGGTCTGCCGGCGTCTTGGGCGTTTGTTTAACAGGAGATATTTGTGCTGCTGCGAAAGTTGGGCATCACCACACACACTATTGTGAGGTTTTATCGCTTGGATGTCACTGCTCCCAGTGTTGCCCACAGTGTGCTTGGTTGGGACCGGGGGGAGAGTCACTAGGCAGCACGCTGTGCAATACCCAGACGGCTTGCATCTGGCGGGGTCAGGTCTGGGTGGTCTGCCACGCCGTTTCATTTGGTATCCGTTGGGTCGCTGAGGGCGTGATTATATTTCCCATAGCATGTTGACTGACTGAAAGGGGAACGGAACATTATGACTAATATAACTTCTGTTCCCTGAATGAGGGAAACTAGGTACAACACCTGTTGGTCCGCGCCGCCCGTTCCTGGGCTCGGTGAAGAGCGGGATTAACTTGAAGGAATTAATCCGAGCCTCACGCTTTTCACCTGTGGAAGGCGGGGCTTCTAGACGGCGCTGATTTCATTGGCCTTGTCAGGCGTGTAGATCCTTCAACCGGCGTCGCGAGTGCGAACTCCCCATAGTATGTTGCACCTGGTTTCCCTCTGAGGGAACAGTAGTTAGTCATAACATTATCGATATTGCCAATACTGCCTAAAGAATATCGATGCATTGGCAATAATGGTCCAAAAATATCGATATAGGCAATACTAGCCAAAAAATATTGATTACGTATATTGGCAATACTAGTCTAAAAAATATTGTTATCCATATCGGCAATATTAGCCTGAGAAATAAGTTGGTATAAATCCATCCCTACCTACAGGACATTGTGCCCCAGAACTACACCAGAGACCACAGAGACACCAAGGCTAACAACACTAAAGCTACTGCTAGCAGCTCTTCCTCCAATAAGCAGAAGGGCCAGGCTGGGAGCAAAGTGGAGCCAGGACACAAGAGGACCTCTGGGGGGAACAAGTCCCAGGGAGGAGACCCCCAGCCCCAGACCCAGCCCCAGACCCGGACCCAGACCCAGACCCGGACAGGTTCAGGTGTGGCGTCACTCGTGACACTGTAATAATATGGACATCAAGGTTAACTGGTTTGGGAGGCTGGTTTTCCAGACACAGATTAAGCCTAGTCCTAGACTACAAAATCAAGCTCATGCAGAATCTCAATTGAAAAATACTTTTTTTATTCCAGGTTTAATCTAACCCCTTGCTGTGGTAGTGATACAGAAATATGCACGCAACTCAAAAATGAATCAAAACTTTTAACATGTTCACGTTGATTCGCATGACACAGGTCCCAGCGCACAGAGCGGAGCCAGACGTTCCACCCCCACAGAGGAGGAGCAGAGACAGACCCAGATGAAGTACCTGGAGATCAAGGACCAGGTGGAGTGGTTCCTCCGGGACCCAGACCAGACTGAGCTACTGGTTTCCTCGACCCTCAACTCCCACGACCGCCTGCTGGTTCACAGGTATATAATGCTTTGTTGACTGACAGTTTTTATTAGTGTGCTTGCATCTGCAACTTAACTTCTACCGCTACCATTAAAATACTTCTGGACAGCTGAAACAAGCACCGTTTTTTCTTCAGGAAAATTACCTTTTTGTAGTTGTACATTTATCAATGTACAAATTGTGGTGAGGCTTTTCATTTTATGTTTCTCTTCGACACCGCAGAGGAGCTGGGCCTGTGTTGTACTTTCATGTTGTACTTTGTTTGTTACTGTGCAAATAAATACAACTAAAATCTAAAACAGGTTGCAGAGGAGCTGGGCCTGGAACCATGAGACCAGGGAGAGGGAAAAGGACAGATGCATCACCGTCTCCAGACTCCCAGCAGGGCCTAACCAGGCTGGGGAAGGAGAGGGGCAACAATCCCTACAACCAGCAGCCGTCCTGGAGGGGAGAAGAGCGTCACAGAGCCTCCTGCAGGACCTTCATGTCAACCAGCAGCACCTGTAGATCTGAAGACTTTACATCTGGAACGAATGAGACGGGAGCAGGAGAAGAGGGAGGAGAAGCATCTAGAAGCATCAGCCGTCCGTACAGCAGGACAGACTCCGTCTGCTAAGAAGACCAAGGCCAAAGGTTAGTGTAAAAAATGTTTGATCAACATTTGTCAAGGCTCACTCTAATTGCCTGCTTCATGTTTGATCCGATATTTATATTGATGATTTCTCTCCCCTTAGGAAAGACCAAGAAGACCAAAGCGGGTGCCTGTGAGATCGCTGCGGCTGCCACAGCGGACGATGACTTCGACACCCTAATAGATGCTGTGTTGAAGGCAGAACGCGTCTGTAGTTTTGTCAAGTGTAAAACGTCAGTAGTTCATCTGGGACAACTCTGTCTGTTCTGCAACAGACAGTACTGCCTCGGGTCACCACATCCCTGAGGTAAGACTCAGTACTGCCTCGGTCACCACATCCCTGAGGTAAGACTCAGTACTGCCTCGGTCACCACATCCCTGAGGTAAGACTCCAGATTGTTTCTAGATGTAGGAAAATCATTTTCTGACTATTGCTCTCACTGTATTGTGTTCCACTGTATAGTGTTCCACTGTATAGTATACATTGGCGTTTTTAGCTGTCAGAGTTCATCCGTTAACTCGAGTTCATTTAATCAAGATGTCTATATTCTTGTAATGTTTTTAGTCCAATGCAGCCGTTTTGATCTCTATCAAATCATTTCTGGTTAACAAATAAGTACCTTACTATGATTGATTGTTTTTAATTAAAATGGCCAAGGACACAAAAAATAGCTTCTTAGCAAAATGCAATTTCTCAAGCAAGAAGTATAACTAGGGCAGTCTGTAAGTGGTCTGAGGGGAGGGGCCTAATGGGAGAAAACCAGCTCTTATTGGCAGAGAAGAGGGCAAACTCTCTTTGTTATTGGTCTACATTTACATTTACATTTTAGTCATTTAGCAGACGCTCTTATCCAGAGCCCTAATTTTTTTGTAACTCTTATCTACCAATGGTCACGTTCAGGAATATTTTGTATTTGGTAGACTGAATTAATTTAGTTTCACATTTTTTGAAAACGGTCTTCTCTGATGTAACTGTGTTGTAACTCCTCTATGTACTGTGTTGTAACTCCCTCTATGTACTGTGTTGTAACTCCTCTATGTACTGTGTTGTAACTCCTCTATGTACTGTGGTGTAACTCCTCTATGTACTGTGGTGTAACTCCTCTATGTACTGTGTTGTAACTCCTCTGTGTTGTAACTCCTCTGTGTTGTAACTCCTCTGTGTTGTAACTCCTCTATGTACTGTGTTGTAACTCCTCTATGTACTGTGTTGTAACTCTATGTACTGTGTTGTAACTCCTCTATGTACTGTGTTGTAACTCCTCTATGTACTGTGTTGTAACTCCTCTATGTACTGTGTTGTAACTCCTATGTACTGTGTTGTAACTCCTATGTACTGTGTTGTAACTCCTCTATGTACTGTGTTGTAACTCCTCTATGTACTGTGGTGTAACTCCTCTATGTACTGTGTTGTAACTCCTCTATGTACTGTGTTGTAACTCCTCTGTGTTGTAACTCCTCTGTGTTGTAACTCCTCTGTGTTGTAACTCCTCTATGTACTGTGTTGTAACTCCTCTATGTACTGTGTTGTAACTCCCTCTATGTACTGTGTTGTAACTCCCTCTATGTACTGTGTTGTAACTCCTCTATGTACTGTGTTGTAACTCCTCTATGTACTGTGGTGTAACTCCTCTATGTACTGTGGTGTAACTCCTCTGTGTTGTAACTCCTCTATGTACTGTGTTGTAACTCCTCTATGTACTGTGTTGTAACTCCTATGTACTGTGTTGTAACTCCTCTATGTACTGTGTTGTAACTCCTCTATGTACTGTGTTGTAACTCCTCTATGTACTGTGTTGTAACTCCTCTGTGTTGTAACTCCTCTATGTACTGTGTTGTAACTCCTCTATGTACTGTGTTGTAACTCCTCTGTGTTGTAACTCCTCTATGTACTGTGTTGTAACTCCTCTGTGTTGTAACTCCTCTATGTACTGTGTTGTAACTCCTCTATGTACTGTGTTGTAACTCCTCCAGGTCCATGGGTGTGGGAGACCAAGCCAAGGCCAATGCCAGGATGAGGATTAGTAAAGAAGGTGTGCTGTATGCTGGTAGTGGACACAAGGACAAGTCTGTAGATCCTAACAAGAAGGCCTATCTACACAGGAAGCTGGACTCCAAACTCAAAGGCATGGAAAAGCAGCGGAAGACCAAACCCAAGGAGAAGGAGAATAATTGACCTTTTTAAATCCAGTTTGTCAATGACTGTAAGCTCTGAGGATGACCATATGTGGGCTAAATAGATATAATTATTTAAACAGATTACTGCTAGATCATTTCAACCTGTCTGTCAATATCTTGTGTTAATATGGTATATAACTCAATGTGTCTCATACTCACACATACAGGACATCCAGTAAAGGGTGTTGTCCATTAACTTAGAGAATAGAAATGTGTCTTTTATGCTCACAACCCAGTCCCCCCGAGACACACACCCCCTGCTGGACTGGAGGCAATGGGTCATCTGCAGTGCCGCGCCTCTGAAACAATTTGTAGGGGGTTAGTGCCTTGGTCATTGGCACAACGGCAAGGGACGGTATCTAGGATGATTTCAGCAACCCTCCGGTTGCCGGCTCACTATGCACCAGATTTTCCCATCTGAGCTGGGATTCGTACTGGCAACCCTCCGGGTAAATAAAGGTGAAATAAAAAATAAATAAAAAAAACTGGCACTGAGCTGGGATTCGTACTGGCAACCCTCCGGGTACTGGCACTGAGCTGGGATTCGTACTCGGCAACCCCTCCGGGTACTGGCAACCCTCCGGGTACTGGCCCGCTTCTCTAACCACTAGACTACTTTAATATTATTAAATATTTCTAGACTTTTATCAATGATTCGATTATGGTTGACATTAGTATTTTTGTTCGAAGATGCTACTAAAGTATATTTTTGTTTGTTTTATCTGATCATGTACTTGCAACCTTTTGTAGGCCCGTGGATCCATTTCCAAATGATATAAAATGTAAATAAATGGATTTCAGTCGGGGTGTCAACCTACTAGTAGAAAACACAAGGTGCAGTTTCGAAATATAGTTGTGCATCATCCCTCAACTAGCCCATGTCAGCAAAAAAATAAAAAATTGATTGGTAAGGGGCGCTGCACTGCAGATGACCCATTGCCTCCAGTCCAGCAGGGGGTGTGTGTCTCGGGGGACTGGGTTGTGACCATAAAGACATATTTCCATTCTCTAAGTTAATGGACAATAAAGTACTACCGGCCAGCAACACAGTTTCACTTGGGGCCTGAGCCCGGTTGCATAAAACATCTTAAGTGTTTCCCTTAAGGATTTCCCTTAGGTCAGGGGAAATGATTCCTTAAGGGAATTGTTTAAGGGCGTTGCGCGCAGACGTCTAGTAAGGGGCCGTCCATTTGCCATATGGTGAGTCCCACCGATCATACGGATGCCGCCGTTTCGGGTCCTTATGTAGGTAAGGGCATACTTAAGGGGTTTTATGGTAGTTTGAAGTCATGTAAGGCGGAGATGACCTGATTCACTCACTGAACGTCTCATCAAAGAGCATTTATTTTGGGAGATCGCAAAATAGAACTTCTACATTCAAGACAGGAGGAAACAAGTTGATTCAGAAGATAATAAAACATGTTTCTCACTTTAATCTCAACTTGTTTCTGTTACTTTCTAGCACATCGAGCTAACTTACAGAGTAGGTAGCTAGCTAGCTAGCCAGGTAGCTAGCTTTGTAGGCAATGGATTGTGCCCCTTCCATTGTTTCGCTAAGTAGCTAGCTAGCTTTACACCTAGCTAGCTGGTTGATGTTTTCCTTTTTGCAACCAGGGCAGAGGAAAAACATTCACCTGCACAAATTCGCCTTAAAATGTTTTGTGCAACTGACATAGTCAACCAGGACCAGGTGGCATAAACGTCTGAAGTTATTTTTCTCCTCATAATTGCCCTGAAAGTTTCCCTTAACTTGAAGTCAGTTGCCTACAAACATTTTAAGGTGAATTTCCCCCATAAATTAAGTGAAAAAAAAGTTAAGGGTGCCCATGAGGTCCCTTAACTGCTTCATTCAGTATGGATATAAATGGAAAAAGCATTTGTGGAGGTGCCCTGGTTTCAATAAATCAAATTACATTTTATTTGTCACATATACACGTGTTTAGCAGATGTTATTACGGGTGTAGCGAAATGCTTGTGCTTCTAGCTCTGACAGTGCAGTAATATCTAACAGTTTCACAACATGTACACACAAATCTAGTAAGGAATGGAATTTAAGAATATATACATATATGGACAAGCGGCATGGACTAAGATACAGTAGAATATTATAGAATAGAATACAGTATATACATATGAGATGAGTAGTGCAAGATATGGAAACATTATTAAAGTGACTAGTGTTCCATTTCTTAAAGTGGCCAGTGATTTCAATAGGCAGCAGCAGCCTCTAATGTGCTAGTGATGGCTATTTAACAGTCTGATGGCCTTGAGAGTAGAAGCTGTTTCTCTCGGTCCCAGCTTTGATGCACCTGTACTGACCTCGCCTTCTGGATGATAGCGGGGTGAACAGGCAGTGGCTCGGGTGGTTGATGTCCTTGATTATCTTTTTGGCCTTCCTGTGACATCGGGTGCTGTATGTGTCTTGGAGGGCGGGTAGTTTGCCCCCCGATAATGCGTTCGGCAGACCGCACCACCCTCTGGAGAGCCCTGCGGTTGTGGGCGGTGCAGTTGCCGTACCAGGCGGTGATACAGCCCGACAGCCCGACAGGATGAGTCGGGACGGCAGAGTGAAGGAAAAGCAGCCAACAAGTGCTCAGTATATGTGGAACTCCTTCAAGACTGTTGGAAAGCATTCCAGGTGAAGCTGGTTGAGAGAACGCCAAGAGTGTGCAAAGCTGTCATCAAGGCAAAGGGTGGCTACTTTGAAGAATCTCAAATATAAAATATATGTTGATTTGTTTAACACTTTTTGGTTACTACATGATTCCATATGTGTTATTTCATAGTTTTGATGTCTTCACTATAATTCTACAATGTAGAAAATAGTAAAAATAAAGAAAAACCCTTGACTGAGTAGGTGTGTCCAAACTTCTGACTGGTAGTATACATTCATACATATACCTACTGTAGGTCAGGGCCCGGTTGCATAAAACATCTGAAGTATTTCCCTTAAGGAATAGTTTTCCCTTACCTAAGGGCGTTGTTTAAGGGCGTTGCATAGAGCCCCTCAAATATTTCTTAAGATAAAGGCATCATTATTTAAGGATTTTATGGCAGAAAGCAGTGGCGGCTGGTGAAAAATATTCTCGGTGGGGCTGTGCCATACTTTTTTTCCTGTAACCATCGCGATATATTTTAACACTAACTGCAGGACAGCAGTGCTCAGTGAAACATTCAGTAATTATTTAATGCCAATATTAAAAAAGTTGAGGCATTCTTACACAAAAAACATATTACACAAACCCAAGCCTTTCGTTTGCATTTAAAGTGAACTTTTTACCATTGGTAGTAAACAGGCAACGCAACAGGCATGCTGTCAGAACAGAGTGGAAAGTGGACAATAACATGAAATTATTATAAAGTTTATAGGAAATCTTACACTGTATAAAAAGGATGTATAATATAGAAATGGATATCAAGTGGATGAACTCAAACCTTTGACTGGAAGAATAGCATACAGTATTTTATGATCATACTAAATGTGACTAATTGTTAATGTGCTCCAGAACTGCAACAATTAATTGATACAAAACAACATATATACATTAATATTAGCAAAGACACTATTAAGACTTTCTAGAGTACCATATTAACTGGATTTTTTATGCTAAGTTCAACTATATACAAAGAAACATGCGGCCAGAGCTGCTCTGTGTGTGTGTGTCTGTCATCTTATTTGTACAGGAATTTTGCCCGTCTGTCCTTCTGGTGGCAAACCTCTCAATGACCCTTTGATTAAAGTCAGGAATGTCCCTGACAGTTTCTTCTCCATGGAGAGCATGGCCAGAGCGTTCAGGCGATCCTGTGTCATGCTGTTTCTCAGGAAGGTCTTGATCCTTTTCAGTGTAGAGAAGCACCTTTCTGACTCAGCAGTTGTCATGGGTGTGGTGATGAGGATCTTGAGGAGGCTGGCAGTCTCTGTGAAAGTGCTCTGAAGGTTGTTCTCCATGAAGAACTGGTACAGGGGCACTGCACCACTACAAGCCTTGAACTCACTGTTCTCATAGATGAGGGACAGTTCGGTTTTGAGCTTGGCCTTGTTCAACATGGGATCGCCTCCACGGTTGTTTCAAGCGCTGTATCGGGGAACTTCACACTGTGTTGTGGGAACAACTCTCCGTGCAATAGTGTTGCGCTGATGAGGTGCTGGGTGAAGGAGAACCTCTCTTTGGCATGACTCAGGATGGTATCACATACCTGTAAAAGATACATCATCAGCTTTAATTTGCAATTAAGCTATTTTGATGCAAGTGATCCTGACTGACACATGCCTATGTCCAACTCAAGTATATATGATTACCAAGGTGCTGATTGTTCAGGGTTTTGGCTACATACTACCAGGCCTGAAAAAAAAGTTCTATGGGGAAACACTGACAATTACATCACAACTTGCCTCTATAGCCAACCTCTGTTGTTCTCCTGGTCCCAGCATCCTCCGTCAGCTTGATGGGCTGTTGCTGCTCGTCCAGATGCGCTGTCCCCACACAAAGAGGGAATTGAGGCCCTGGGTCCAAAATAAAGTTTAATTTGATAACTTGCAATCAGACTTCTTAGCTCACTGTAATTCCCCCTCAACACACAACCAGTGACTTATATATATATATATATAGACAGACAGACACAGACAGACAGATAGTGTGTATATACACACAAACTATGTCTAGTAACTGCTTTTAACCTGTGATGTACATAATTAACTGATGTTATTACGTTTTTAAAGCCTTTTTTCTATTACATTTGTGAGAGGGATGCAACATAATTTTGTTCTGCTGTCGCACTTAGGCAATAAAGTTAATCTTCAATAACAACTAGGCCTCTTCTAGAAATTGACCTGGTGGACACCTGAATAATTATTACAAACTGTGTAGTACTTTCCTGCATTATTATCAACGTCTGATTGTGTCTTTTGGACAAACACTTGTTCTCGTGGTCGAGTAACAACAACTGCGCTCCTTGAGTGACGGGGTGGTACTTGGTGAGAGAGGGGAGAGACGACCCAAATTACGGAGTAAACTAGAAAAACGGACGTTACACATGGCGGAGTGGCATTACCACATTTAACAAACCAAACATTGAAATACCGTTATAGAAGGTAAAGTAAAAACCCAAACTGGTCTGTGCATCAATACCGGTATATAGTAATATATAGGCAACATACCGTATATCTGTATCAATTATGTATCAGTTTTACATGTGACCCATATCAATTTGCGCATTCACACTGAAGGAGCACACAAATGCAATGCTCATTTGGCGTGATTGTCGTGGTAACACAGGTGAAAAAAAATCCTGAATGGTATCCTAATGGCAGCCATTTTGGTTAGGGAGAAATACAAAACAACTCTACTGCCATACATTCCAATTAGACTGAAGGCATACAGTTGTGTCCAAATATATTGGCACCCTTGGGCTTTTTCTTAAATAATTCCTATTTCTTCTAAAATCAGTTGAAATTTGAGAGGAAAAAATGGGTCTCCACACCTTTAATTATATTTCTGTAAACTTAAGTTTACAATTGTAATTTAGAAAATATAGACAAATGTCATGGACTAAATTATTGGCACCCTGGAGCTAGTACTTGGTTGCACAGCTTTTGGCCAAGATAGCTGCCAACATATGCTTATTGTAGACATCAATGAGCTTGCTGCACCTTTTCTGCTGGCAATTTGCCCCCATTCTTCAACAGCATAACTACTGTAATTCTTCAATGTTTGAGGGTTGCACTCCACCAACTTCTTTTTCAGATCTTACCAAAACTAATGTGGTCCCGTGTAGCTCAGTTGGTAGAGCATGGCGCTTGCAACGCCAGGGTTGTGGGTTCGTTTCCCACGGGGGCCAGTATGAAAAAATTTATGCACTCTTAACTGTAAGTCGCTCTGGATAAGAGCGTCTGCTAAATGACTAAAATGTAATGTAAATGTCTTCTCTTTCCTTTTAAAATACTAAAACAAATATAATTGTGACGGCTCTATGATAATCACTCACTTTGATGACCAGACACATTTAGGCTTTTGCAAACTGTTGTAAGTGAACTATTCATCTTTCTAACAGCATCTTTATCAGCCAATAGTAAATATAGTTATTTACCTGATTGTTAGCATGCTTTCTGTGAACCTCTGGACAAGTGCTTTAATGAAGACAGGGTCGATGTTCCTCTTCTGCAGCTGGCTGAAAAGCATGTCCACATTTGGCATGATCTTGTGGAACAGTGCCAGGAAAAACCGAAAGCCTCGTCTTCGAGCATCCTCACAAAGCCCCCGCCTCTCTGACAGTCGGGGCATCAAAGTTCCCAGAGTCTCTGATGGTCTGGAAACACGTTAGGAGGTCATCCCTGTACTCGTACACAGTGTTTACAGCGCGACTGTGGAAGTTCCACCGTGTTGTAGAGGCTCTGGGAGTCTATGCTCAACCACTTCGTCAAGCACGGTGGTTCGCTTGGGAGACCTGGAGAAGAAAGCAGAAAATCCTGCAAGGTCGGAAAAGTGCGATCCTGGGGATGCGTGAAGTAGCCTGCTGCATGATGAGGTTCAGCTGATGTGGCATAGCAGTGGACGTAGTGCGCATTTTCGTACACATCCACTATTTTTCGCTGCACTCCGCCGGTGGCTCCCCTCATCACACTTGCTCCGTCGTAAGCCTGGGCAATAAGTTTAGCCTTTTGTCCATGTGAGAGTATGGTGCTGAGCCTCTCCAGCAGCGCTGTAGCGATATCGGCGGTTGCGTTCTCGATCAAAATGAACTTCAAAACGCTCTTGGACGTTACTTTTAGCATCGATGTAGCGTATCACAAGCACCAACTGGCAGTGGGTGGAACGCGTCAGTCGTCCGTCAGCTTGAATGGCGATAAAATCAGCACTCTTTACTTCCTCCAGGATGTAATCCTTAAGCACTGACAACATACAGTCCAACAGCTCGTTCTGTATCGTCTTTGACGTGCCCTTAAAAACGGTAGCTGTCTTCAGGTGCTCCTCCAGCACACTGTCGAGGGAGGCAACAAAATCCACTAAGCCCCGGAAAATGCCGGGGTTGTCCGAGGAGGTCAGTCTCCTCGTTGCCCATAAGGCCAACTCAAAAGCCCCACAGAACTTCACACAATCGATAATTTTGGATAGAATGTGCCTGTTTTTATCCACCTCCTCATTGTGTTTCCTCACCGCAATCCTGTGGCCGTCATCCAGCTGCGTAGCAATGTTCACCCTTCCTAATACAGCTAGCTTTACGAGTTGTCCATGTATGCCCTGGTGTTCTCATGTTTCTTTACCTTCTCTGACAGGTGCTTCATCCCTCACTCCGGTACCTGTCCATGCTGAATCTGACCCGTCGTTTTAAAAAGCACCCACGGAAAGCAAAATAAAGCATTAGCATCAGTGCACCCAGCCAGCCAAGCCTTCCTGGTGTACCAGCTACGGGAGAAGCCCGCGATATACTGCTTCCCTTTCTCGCTAGCCTGCTGTCTGATTGAGAGGTCAGGTTGATCTGGGCCCAGCTCTTTCACCCAACTTTCTCTGACAAAGTTCTCCTCTCAAACGGATCTTGGAGGAGAGATTTCACCGAGTTAGGGTTGGGTCTTGGAGGAGTAACGTTTGCGTTCGCCATTGTCGTCTAGTAAAATGGCGCCACTGGACCGGTCCTTATTTTATCAGGGGCGAGCTTGGGGCGATAAAATAATCGCCCTCCTTGGATTCGATTAAAATCGCTGATTAGCTACATTTTATGTCATACATTCATATCTTAAATTAGCAATTGGCTTAACTGCTACGTAGACCCGCCTCCTCGGGGCACTTTCTGTATCGCCCAGAGCTGACGAGGCGTTTGACAGGCAGAGGAAAGGTTACGAATATGATTTTCTATCATATCTTACACATATTACTGTGTGCATTCCATATTTCAAACACACAAATATTGACATACTGATGTTTTTATTATTATTATTATTATTATTATTTTTTTTTATAATTTTATTTAAGGCGGCGCCTTAGCGCCCCTCTATCGACTCCAGCCGCCACTGG
>NW_025538713.1:15000-17250 GCF_020615455.1 Coregonus clupeaformis | reverse complement strand
GAAGCTTCTAAAGCTAGTTCTGACACTTTCTTGGAATTTTCCAAGCTGTTTAAAGGCACAGCCAACTTAGTGTGTGTAAACTTCGCCCCACTGGAATGGTGGATTATAATCGGGACGAAGTTCTGTCTGTGGAAGAACAGTTGGAAAACATTAAGGCACACAGTGAGATGTCTGAACGAATGCAAACGATAGTTTGTTAACAAGAAATTGGGGAGTGAGTAGAATAAAACAGTTTAATGACTTCTAACATAAGTGTATGTAACCTCGACTTCAACTGTATGACCGTTTTACTTTTTACTGTACTTTTGCTGCATTTGTTTATACCAAATCTGATAATACTCTGGATGCATTCAGTAACACGATGAGCATATTCTGGAAAAAATGCGGGGTAGGTGGAAGCATAAGACCAAAACATAAGTGGTCAAGGTTTAAGAGGACTAACTGTGTCTCCAGTGGCTACGACCAAGTGTGCAATAGTTCCCACATTATTCTTAATTCACTTTTTATGCACTCAAAGAAAGAGTCTTCAACTATATATGCTGACTTCGAATCTCAGAAGAAGTTTTGAGTGAGAAACACAGCCTCTGTATTCCCTATACAATAATTACTTTTTCAAAAACAGTCCATTATAAAAATCACAATCTGGGTGGAGGTGGGCATCATTTGAAAGCGTGTTCTCATTGCATCATTTGAAAGCGTGTTCTATTGCATCATTTGAAAGCTGTGGTTCATTGCATCGTTTGAAAGCTTGTTCTTTGCCATCATTTGCAAGCTGTATCTATTGCATCATTTGAAAGCGTGTTCTATTGCATCATTTGAAAGCGTGTTCTATTGCATCATTTGAAAGCGTGTTCTATTGCATCATTTGAAAGCGTGGTTCACGGCATGATTTGGAAAGTTGTGAATCATTGCATCGTTTGAAAGTTTGTTCTATTGCCAAACATGGTTAGCTAAGTTGCGAAATACTCTCTTACAGTGTTTTCACATGGCAATTCTAGGAGAAGCAGATCGGAATTTTGGTGCCTCATGGAATAGAGTCAGGAGTTAATTAATTCAGATTATTTTTCCAAATTTCTTCACAAGGTACAAAGACATTATGTTCAGAACAACTCAGGGTATGGACGCTTATATGTCATCTTGAAATCTGCAACATTAAAATACATAGTGGATCATAAATGCTGACACTGTATTGACAGTTTTATGATATGGGAAATGTGAAGTGCACATTTCGACTTATACTGGTGTTTGGTTGCTTGTATGACATCAAAGCGGTATTTATTATAATCTTTAACGCCTCATCTTTGAAAAATATATTTAGTCCTCTTAATTTGCAGCATTTCATTGACAACAAAAAATGTGCAAAAGTTAAGCCAATTTGGCGGGAGGGATGGGGGCAACTTCTGTCGCGAAGGCTGAAGTTCGAACCGCTTATCAGTCAAAACCCATACCCAGCTGAAGCGGAGATCTTAGCTCTGACGCCAAGTATAGTTGCGAGACACGCTACTGTAGCTTCGGGGAAGGGTGAGATCCTTCGGTGCTAAGCTAGACCAAATGAAAAAAATCAACTAAACCAGCTAGCATTAAACTGTGAACTCAAATCACCCCTATGGCCCCAGAGAGATCAGATGCCAACATAAAGGTCCATGCAAGCTTACCACCCTCATAAAAACATAAGCAAACAAAATCTGCTAACCAAGAACACAAATCCATTGACGTTGCTAACCCTTACAAAACCTTGTTAGAGCTCTTCTCCCTCCCCACCACCCCACGTACTAAGCCTTCAACCAGACAGTAAAACACGATCCATCAACCTAAATCACTACAATTTTTTTTCACCACCATCGCAGACGTCTTAGACCGTGCTAAAACCTCAAAAATCCCTATGACATCGCTTACCTTGCTAACAGACCTGCTACCACCGACAATAGATCTCTGCCATCCAACCGGAGGAAGAAGATAAATATAAAAGGAGTAAGCTTGTTAGAGTATAGGAGAGATGGAGAACCAGGCTGGGTCAGCAAGAAAGAGCAGTCGACATCGGACGGCTTTTGGGTTGCCCTGACGATCGCCGACATATGCCTTCGCTCAAGGCACACCAACAAAAAACAAACAAAACACGATGGCACTTGGGTTAGAAACTCACAAGGCTCAGAGCAATATTACCCTGTTAGGAATACACACACAGTTCACAATTTCTAGCAAGGGGAGACTCACTTCATGATACTTTAATGGAAAAAGGAGCCGTATTGT
>NW_025538713.1:0-12500 GCF_020615455.1 Coregonus clupeaformis | reverse complement strand
TCCCATTCAATTCATCTCCAGCTCAGCTTCTCCTCTATCTGTCTCTGGGAAAATAGATAATTCACCATAAGATGGATGACATGACAGTTTATCATACAGTACACACACACACACACACACATTCAGAGAGAGAGAGAGAGAGACCAGCCATGCTGATAGGGGGGGGGGGGGGGGGGGGGTGAGAGAGAGAGAGGAGAGAGAGAGAAGAGAAGGGGCGATGAAGTTCTAAAGAAAAGAAAAGATAGTGTGAAATTCTTGTAGTTTGAAGTTGAGCTGGTTTGTGTGTGTGTGAGTTCACGTGGACTGAGTGGGCTGAGATTCTACATTTACCTATTCCCAGATTTTCCCTAAAGCTCATATCTCTATACCAGGAAAAAACTCATTTAAAAAAAAAGGAAAATGGAAATCTATTTTCCTGATCCTTCCCCACCCCCATGATGTCTCCCCCCTTCTTCCCTGTTTTCTTTCAATCCCTCTCTTCTATCCCTCTCTTCTCTCTTCTCTCTTCTCTCTTCCTATCCCTCTCCTTCTCTCTTCTCTTCTCTCTCTCTTCTCTCTTCTCTCTTCTACCTCTCTTCTCTTCTCTTCTCTCCTCTCTCTTCTCTCTCTTCTATCCCTTTCCTCCTTCCTCTCTTCTCTCTCTTCTCTCTTCTTCCCTCTTCTCTCTTCTCTCTTCTATCCCTCTCTTCTCTCTTCTCTCTTCTCTCTTCTCTCTTCTCTCTTCTATCCCTCTTCTCTCTTCTCTCTTCTCTCTTCTATCCCTCTCTTCTCTCGTCTCTCTTCTATCCCTCTTCTCTCTTCTCTCTTCTCTCTTCTATCCCTCTCTTCTCTCTTCTCTCTTCTCTCTTCTATCCCTCTTCTCTCTTCTATCCCTCTCTTCTCTCTTCTCTCTTCTCTCTTCTGTCTTCTCTCTTCTCTCTTCTATCCCTCTCTTCTCTCTTCTCTCTTCTCTCTTCTATCCCTCTCTTCTCTCTTCTCTCTTCTCTCTTCTCTCTTCTATCCCTCTTCTCTCTTTTCTCTTCTATCTTCTCTCTTCTATCCATCTCTTCTCTCTTCTCTCTTCTCTCTTCTCTCTTATATCCCTCTCTTCTCTCTTCTCTCTTCTATCACTCTCTTCTCTCTTCTCTCTTCCATCCCTCTCTTCTCTCTTCTCTCTTCTCCCTTCTCTCTTCTCTCTTCTATCCCTCCCTTCTCTCTTTTCTCTCTTCTATCCCTCTCTTCTCTCTTCTATCCCTCTCTTCTCTATTCTCTCTTCTCTCTTCTCTCTTCTCTCTTCTATCCCTCTCTTCACTCTTCTCTATTCTCTCTTCTATCCCTCTCTTCTCTCTTCTCTCTTCTCCCTTCCATCCCTCTATTCTCTATTCTCTCTTCTCTCTTCTCTCTTATATCCCTCTCTTCTCTCTTCTCTCTTCTCTATTCTCTCTTCTCTCTTCTCTCTTCTCTCTTCTATCCCTCTCTTATCTCTTCTCTCTTCTATAACTCTATTCTCTCTTCTCTCTTCTCTCTTCTATCCCTCTCTTCTCTCTTCTCTCTTCTCTCTTCTCTCTTCTATCACTCTCTTCTCTCTTCTCTCTCCACTCTACTCTCTTCTATCCCTCTCTTCTCTCTTCTCTCTTCTCTCTTCCATCCCTCTCTTCCATCCCTCTCTTCTCTCTTCTCTCTTCTCTCTTCTATCCATCTCTTCACCCTTCTCTCTTCTCTCTTCTATCCCTCTCTTCTCTATTCTCTATTCTCTCTTCTCTCTTCTCTCTTCTATCCCTCTCTTATCTCTTCTCTCTTCTACAACTCTATCTCTCTTCTCTCTTCTCTCTTCCTATCCCTCTCTTCTCTCTTTCTCTTCTCTCTCTCTTCCTAATCCTCTCTTCTCTCTTCTCTCTCCATCTACTCTCTTCTTCCCTCTCTTCTCTCTTCTCTCTTCCATCCCTCTCTCCCTTCCCTCTCTTCTCTCTATTTCTCTCTCTTCTCTCTTCTCTCTTATATCCCTCTCTTCTCTCTTCTCTCTTCTCTATTCTCTCTTCTCTCTTCTCTCTTCTCTCTTCTCTGTTCTATCCCTCTCTTCTCTCTTCTCTATTCTCTCTTCTCTCTTCTCTCTTCTATCCCTCTCTTCTCTCTTCTTTCTTCTCTCTTCTCTCTTCTATCCCTCTCTTCACTCTTCTCTCTTATATCCCTCTCTTCTCTCTTCTCTCTTCTCTCTTCTCTCTTCTCTCTTCTCTCTTCTCTCTTCCATCCCTCTCTTCTCTCTTCTATCCCTCTATTCTCTCCTTATATCCTCTATTCTCTCTTCATCCTCTCTCTCTCTCTTCTCTCTTCTCCTCTTCTCTCTTTATCTCTCTCTTCCTCTCTTCTCTATTCTCTCTTCTCTCTTCTCTCTTCTATCCCTCTCTTCTCTCTTCTCTATTCTCTATTCTCTCTTCTCTCTTCTCTCTTCTATCCCTCTCTTCTCTATTCTCTCTTCTATCCCTCTCTTCTCTCTTCTCTTTTCTCTCTTCTATCCCTCTCTTCTCTCTTCTCTCTTCTCTCTTCCATCCCTCTCTTCTCTCTTCTCTCTTCCATCCCTCTCTTCTCTCTTCTCTCTTTTATCCCTCTCTTCTCTCTTCTCTCTTCTCTCTTCTATCCCTCTCTTCTCTCTTCTCTCTTCTCTCTTCTATCCCTCTCTTCTCTATTCTCTCTTCTCTCTTCTCTCTTCTATCCCTCTCTTCTCTCTTCGCTCTTCTCTCTTCTCTCTTCCATCCCTCTCTTCTCTCTTCTATCCCTCTCTTCTCTCTTCTCTCTTCTCTCTTCTATCCCTCTCTTCTCTCTTCCATCCCTCTCTTCTCTCTTCCATCCCTCTCTTCTCTCTTCTCTCTTCTCTCTTCTATCCCTCTCTTCTCTCTTCTCTCTTCTCTCTTCTCTCTTCTCTCTTCTCTCTTCTCTTTTCTATCCTCTCTTCTCTCTTCTCTCTTCTCTCTTCTCTCTTCTCTCTTCTCTGTTCTCCCTTCCATCCCTCTCTTCTCTCTTCTATCTTCTCACTTCTCTCTTCCATCCCTCTCTTCTCTCTTCTCTCTTCTCTCTTCTCTTTTCTCTCTTCTCTCTTCTATCCCTCTCTTCTCTCTTCTATCCCTC
The DNA here is from genome assembly GCF_020615455.1 of Coregonus clupeaformis. Taxonomy (NCBI): domain Eukaryota; kingdom Metazoa; phylum Chordata; class Actinopteri; order Salmoniformes; family Salmonidae; genus Coregonus; species Coregonus clupeaformis. The sequence goes on along the minus strand of NW_025538713.1, from coordinate 9,398 downwards.
TCTTCTCTCTTCTCTCTTCTCTCTTCTATCCCTCTCTTCTCTCTTCTCTATTCTCTCTTCTCTCTTCTCTCTTCTATCCCTCTCTTCTCTCTTCTCTATTCTCTCTTCTATCCCTCTCTTCTCTATTCTCTCTTCTCTCTTCTCTCTTCTCTCTTCTCCCTTCTATCCCTATATTCTCTCTTCTATCCCTCTCTTCTATCTTCTCTCTTCTCTCTTCTCTCTTATATCCCTCTCTTCTCTCTTCTATCTTCTCTCTTCTATCCATCTCTTCTCTCTTCTCTCTTCTCTCTTCACTCTTCTATCCCTCTCTTCTCTCTTCTCTCTTCTCTCTTCTCTCTTCTATCCATCTCTTCTCTCTTCTCTCTTCTCTCTTCTCTCTTATATCCCTCTCTTTTCTCTTCTCTCTTCTCTCTTCTCTCTTCTATCCCTCTCTTCTCTCTTCTCTCTTCTCTCTTCTATCACTCTCTTCTCTCTTCTCTCTCCACTCTACTCTCTTCTATCCCTCTCTTCTCTCTTCTCTCTTCTCTCTTCCATCCCTCTCTCCCATCCCTCTCTTCTCTATTCTCTCTTCTCTCTTCTCTCCTATATCCCTCTCTTCTCTCTTCTCTCTTCTCTATTCTCTCTTCTCTCTTCTCTCTTCTCTCTTCTCTCTTCTCTCTTCTCTCTTCTCTGTTCTATCCCTCTCTTCTCTCTTCTCTCTTCTCTCTTCTATCCCTCTCTTCTCTCTTCTTTCTTCTCTCTTCTCTCTTCTATCCCTCTCTTCACTCTTCTCTCTTCTCTCTTATAGCCCTCTCTTCTCTCTTCTCTCTTCTCTATTCTCTCTTCTCTCTTCTCTCTTCTCTCTTCCATCCCTCTCTTCTCTCTTCTATCCCTCTATTCTCTCTTCTATCCCTCTATTCTCTCTTCTATCCCTCTCTTCTCTCTTCTCTCTTCTCTCTTCTATCTCTCTCTTCTCTCTTCTCTCTTCTCTCTTCTCTCTTCTCTCTTCTATCCCTCTCTTCTCTCTTCTCTATTCTCTCTTCTCTCTTCTCTCTTCTATCCCTCTCTTCTCTATTCTCTCTTCTATCCCTCTCTTCTCTCTTCTCTCTTCTATCCCTCTCTTCTCTCTTCTCTCTTCTCTCTTCCATCCCTCTCTTCTCTCTTCTCTCTTCCATCCCCTCTCTCTTCTCTCTTCTCTCTTTTTATCCCTCTCTTCTCTCTTCTCTCTTCTCTCTTCCATCCCTCTCTTCTCTCTTCTATCCATCTCTTCTCTCTTCTCTCTTCTCTCTTCTCTCTTCTATCCCTCTCTTCTCTCTTCTCTCTTCTCTCTTCTCTCTTCTCTCTTCTATCCATCTCTTCTCTCTTCTCTCTTCTCTCTTCTCTCCTATATCCCTCTCTTTTCTCTTCTCTCTTCTCTCTTCTCTCTTCTCTCTTCTCCCTTCTCTCTTCTATCCCTCTTCTCTCTTCTCTCTTCTCTCTTCTCTCTTCTCTCTTCTATCCCTCTCTTCTCTCTTCTCTCTTCTCTCTTCTCTCTTCTCTCTTCTCACTTCTCTTGTCACGCCCTGACTCAGGGGATGCTTATATGTTGAGTCAGGGTGTGTATGTTCCTTGTTGTGTTTGGTCATTGTTTGTCGATCTAGTATGTTGAGTCAGGGTGCGATCTTCTATGTAGTATTTTCTATGTGGGTTCTAGCATGGGTATTTCTATGTTGGCCGGTGTGGTTCCCAATCAGAGGCAGCTGTCTTTCGTTGTCTCTGATTGGGGACCATACTTAGGCAGCCTATTGGCACTATTGGGTTGTGGGATCTTGTTCGGTCAAGGTATGTTGTGTCGTCTACCTTGGACTTCACGCGTTTCGATTTTGTTGTTTTGTCGTTGTGTTTTAATAGAAAATAAACATGTACGCATATCACGCCTGCTTATAAGTCTGTCCCTTCATTCAACAAACGTGACTTCTCTCTTCTCTCTTCTCTCTTCTCTTCTATCCCTCTCTTCTCTCTTCTCTCTTCTCTCTTCTCTCTTCTATCTTCTATCTCTCACTTCTCTCTTCTCTTCTCTCTTCTCTCTTCTCTCTTCTCTCTTCACTCTCCTATCCCTCTCTTCTATCCCTCTCTTCTATCCCTCTCTTCTCTCTTCTCTTCTCTCTTCACTCTCCTATCCCTCTCTTCTCTCTTATCTTCTATCCCTCTCTTCTCTCTTCTCTCTTATATCCCTCTCTTCTCTCTTCTCTCTTCTCTCTTCTCACTTCTCACTTCTCACTTCTCTCTTCTCACTTCTCTCTTCTCTCTTCTCTCTTCTCTCTTCTCTCTTCTATCCCTCTCTTCTCTCTTCTCTCTTCTCTCTTCTCTCTTCTATCCCTCTCTTCTCTCTTCTCTCTTCTTCCCCATTTTTGGGTGATTGGTCAGCAATGCATGTGGAGCCGTCTGACAATCTCTACAAACAAAAATATTCAACCTAGGTGCGTAGACAAAAAAAGACTTTGTGTTAACTCTAATGAACTTATCCTGAAGCTGGTTGAGAGAATGCCAAGAGTGTGCAAAGTTGTCATCAAGGCAAAGGGTGGCTACTTTTGAAGAATCTCAAATATAAAATAGATTTTGATTTGTTTAACACTTTTTTGGATACTACATGATTCCATATGTTTTATTTCTAGTTTTGATGTCTTCACTATTATTCTGCAATGTAGATAATAGTAAAAACAGAAAAAGTCTCTATGAATGTCCTTGAGTGGTCCAGCCAGAGCCGTGACTTGAACCCGATCGAACATCTCTGGAGAGACCTGAAAATAGCTGTGCAGGCGACGCTCCCCATCCAACCTGACAGAGCTTGAGAGGATCTGCAGAGGAAGAATGGGAGAAACTCCCCAAATACAGGTGTGCCAAGCTTGTAGTGTCATACCCAAGAAGACTCGAGGCTTGTAATCGCTACTCAAGGTTCTTCAACAAAGTACTGAGTAAAGGGTGCAATGAATACTTATGTACATGTAATATTTTATTTATTTTTAATCTCTAAAACACGTTTTTGCCACATTATTGGGTATTGTGTGTAGATTGATGAGGGGGAAAAGCAATCGAATCAATTTTAGAAAAAGGCTGTGGACCAGTAACAAAATGTGGAAAAGTCAAGGGTCTGGAATACTTCTCCGAATCACTGTATATTATATAAGTAGTATAGTGTATTTTATATTTTCTCACTGCAATCGCAAACCACAGGAATACTCAGTCAATGCGTGCTAGAGACAGCCTGGTCCAATAGTTTCAGTCAGGGGCTGGGCCCTTAAGCCCGTGGGGGGGCCAAAGTGAGGCAAAACAATACAAATTAAAAATAACGTTGTTTTTTTTTCAAAATGTTTTATTCAACCACAGAAGTCACTCAAAATTATGTTCAAAATACTTCAGTGAGCATCATTTATCACAGAGGATCAATAGTTCATTAAAAAAAAGGAACACCCGACATGTGTCTTAATACGGTGTTGGGAACTGCCAGAACGAAGCTTCAATGTGCCTTGGCATAGATTCTACAAGTGGACTTAAACCATGCCAGGAAAATGAACCCCACGCCGTGACATATACTTTGTATGTTACTCAAGTTTTTACTTTGTTTTGGCAGTTACCCGATGGAAGGCCAGTAGGCTTTGAAAAAAATCTAGACTACAGCTTGTTGTGTTGTGGCCATAGAAATATAATCCAGAAGGATTTTATATCCTCCTAACCCCTGGCAATTGGACCCTGTTTGGGAACGCTAGCAATGGATGCCTTGATGGTCCTGACTTAACGGCAGCGCTGCCATCTATGGATTTATATTTCATGGTTGGGTTGCAGCTGTCGTTTGCCTTTTGCAGATTTCAAAATACCATTTAATAGATACGAGGGGAGATGGAGGGTGATGGAGTCAGGAGAAAGAGAGAGAGAGAGAGAGAAAGAGAGAGAGGAAGAGAGAGAAAGAGAGAGAAAGAGAGGAGAGACAGAGAGGAGAGAGAGGAAGAGAGAGAGAAGGGAGAGGAGAGAGAGAGAGAGAGAGAGAGAGAGAGAGAGAGAGAGAGAGAGAGAGAGAGAGAGAGAGAGAGAGAGAGAGAGAGAGAGAGAGAGAGAGAGAGAGAGAGATATAGGATCCTAATGTTCATTGTTTTCCAATGAACTGAAACAAAAGGTTCCTGCAAGCTATTTTCAAAGACTTGGTGCTGCCACTCACACATAGCGACAAAGCTGTCAGACATAACTATACATGATTTGACACAATAACACTCTAGTAGCTTCAGAACTCGTAGCATAGTCTCTGCCTTGAAGGATAATTGGGTTGTTGGGAAGAGTTGTCAACATTCCAGAACATAGTTATAAACATTAGATTCAACATTCCGCTGGGAGAGAGGGAGTGTTCAATCAAGACATTTTAAACCAGTTGAGCTGACAGCCTTTTTACACTGTTTACGCTATGGTTTTAGTCATCATTTAGTTTTTTTTTTCAATCTAGCAAGAGGGCAATATCTTATTAATGTAGTAGTGTTCCCACTCCAACTTAAAACAAATGTTTGACTTCCACACAAAATTACTTCTTTGCTTATATTAGGTTTAAGTAAGTGTTTAGGTCCCATCCCTTTTCATAGTGCGAATTATGTACGGTTGAAGTCGGAAGTTTACATACACCTTAGCCCAAGTACATTTAAACTCAGTTTTTCACAATTCTCCTCCTGACAGATGGCTTGTGTAACTGAGTCAGGGATTATAGAGGCCTCCTTTGCTCTCATCACGCTTTTCAGTTCTGCCCACAACATTTTCTATAGGATTGAGGTCAGGGCTTTTGTGATGGCCACTCCAATACCTTGACTTTGTTGTCCTTAAGCCATTTTACCACAACTTTGAAGTATGCTTGGGGTCATTGTCCATTTGGAAGACCCATTTGCGACCAAGCTTTAACTTCCTGACTGATGTCTTGAGATGTTACTTCAATATATCCACATAATTTTTCCCTTCCTCATGATGCCATCTATTTTGGTGAAGCGCACCAGTCCCTCTGCAGCAAAGCACCCCGCATGATGCTGCCACCCCCGTCTTCACGGTTGTGATAAGTGTTCTTCGGCTGGCGCGTTCCCCCACTTTTCCTCCAAAACAACGATGGTCATTATGGCCAAATTAAGTTTTATTTTTGTTTCACATCAGACCAGAGGACATTTCTCCAAAAAGTACAATCTTGTCCCCATGTCCAGTTGCAAACCGTAGTCTGGCTTTTTTTTATGGTGGTTTTTGAGCAGTGGCTTCCTCCTTGCTGAGCGGCCTTTCAGGTTGTGTCGATATAGAGGACTCCGTTTTTACTGTGGATATAAGATACTTTTTGTACCTGTTTCCTCCAGCATCTTCACAAGGTCCTTTGCTGTTGTTCTGGGATTGATTTGCACTTTTCGCACCAAAGTACATTCATCTCTGAGACAGAACAAGTCTCCTTCCTGAGTGGTATGACTGCTGCGGGGTCCCATGGTGTTATATACTCGTACTATTGTTTGTACAGAGTGAACATGTACATTCAGGCGTTGGAAATTGCTCCCAAGGGATGAACCAGACTTGTGATTTGCCACTATTTCTGAGGTCTTGGCTGATTTTATTTTGATTTTCCCATGATGTCAAGCGGCACTGAGTTTGGAAGGTAGGCCTTGAAATACATCCACAGGTAAGACTCCTCCAATTAACTCAAACGATGTCAATTAACCCCATCAGAATCTTCTAAACCCATGACATCGTTTTCTGGAATTTTCCTAAGCTGTTTAAAGGCACAGTTAACTTATTTTATGTAAACTTCTGACCCACTGGAATTGTGATACAGTGAATTTAGTGAAATAATCTGTCCCAAAAATTACTTGTGTCATGCACAAAGGTAGATGTCTAACGACTTGCCAAAACTATAAGTTTTGTTAACAAGAAATCTGTGGAGTGGTTGAATAACGAAGTTTTTAAAGTGACTCCAACCTAAGTGTATAAACTTCCGGGCTTCAACTGTGACAATTTAGATCCCCCTGCTCGAGACAAATTCAGCGTTGAACTTTTGCCATGTCTGTTATGCTGTGAAGCAGTCGAGCTGGATACATGTTTTTCTAAGGACCCCCTTGACGTAAATTTGCAGCAGTAAAATGATATAAATGGATGTAATGATGCAGCCAACCACCAGAGGAAGGCAAATACATCGTTTATTCAACAGAGGTCGTTGACATGGTCATATGAAGGTCTGGATGGCTGTCTTCTGACTTCGCAAAATGGGAAATCAATAAAATAAGTTATGTAGACATATACATATTAATAATATATATTATATTTGTATTTTTCATATACGTATTTTTCTTAAGTCATTCTCGATTTCCGGGACTATTTGGCACTGAAGAGGTGTTTAACCTCTGTCGTTCAAATGTTTATTTGCGTTGGAGAGAAAAAACGTAATTAGATATTATTTGTGTCAGTACTATAGCTCTCGAAGTAACTAATAGTGGCATTTATGCTAAAAGTTAATGCAAATTTAGCCTCTGGAAATAAAATCACTGTGAAGTCAGTGAAAAGGCTTCTACATGAAAGCTCTCCATTTCTCTGTCTGTGCCGACCAAAGTCTGTTTTGCCATTAAAGTCTGTGTGTGTGCCGACCTGAGTCTGTGTGTGTACTCGACCAGAAGTCTGTGTGTGTCGACCAAAGTCTGTGTCTGTCCGACCTGAGTCTGTGTGTACCATGACCAAAGTCTGTGTGTGATTGCACCAAATCTGTGTCTGTGCCGACCAAAGCAATTGTGTTTAAAGCTAGACGGAGTCTCTGTGTGTGTGTGTCACCCCAATATGGCACCCTTGTTCTTACGAGTACTACTTTAGAACCGGAATCCCATATGGGCACTGGTAAAAGTAGCTGCACTACTATTCGGAATAGGGAACAGGGTGCCATTTGGAATGCATCCCTCTGTCTCGTTCTCTAGACGTTCCCACCACTAGAAAAACAAAGTGCAGCATAACATCATTGCTGGAGAACCAAATGTGTCGATTAGTCACAATGTCAACTGGATTAGAACTGGAATGGCTGATGGGTTGGTGCATTCAGTCAGCTCTTCACCCCACACACACACACACACACACACACACACACACACACACACACGCACACACACACACACACACACACACACACACACACACACACACACACACACACTCACACTCACACACACATACACACGCATGGATGCACACACACACACACACACACACACACACACACACACACACACACACACACACACACACACACACACACACACACACACTCATGCACACATACAGGCACACACCTCTTCTCCTCTATACACACACATACAAACACACAAAAAAGGGCCACACTAACCATAACCTCGGTGGCACACAGACACAGTGGTGAAAAAAAGTACCCCCATTTTCATAGTTGAGTAAAAGTAAAGATACCTTAATAGAAAGTTACTCAAGTAAAAAAAAGTGAAAGTCAGCCAGCAAAATACTACTTGAGTAAAAGTCTAAAGTATTTGGTTTGAATATACTTAAGTATCAAAAGTAAATGTAATTATTAAAATATACTTAAGTGTCAAAAGTAAAAGTTAAGTATAAATCATTTGAAATTCCTTGTATTAAGCAAACCATATAATTCCCATTTTCTTGTTTTTAAAAATGTATGTATAGCCAGGGTAAACCCCCAACACTCAGACATTATTTACAAAAGATGCATTTTGTGTTTAGTGAGTCCTCCAGGCCAGAGGCAGCGGGACGACCACGTGTTCTCTTGATAAGTGCAATTTTCCTGTCCTGCTAAGCATTCAAAGTATAACGGAATACTTTTGGGTGTCAGGGGAAAATGTGTATGGAGTAAAAAGTACAATATTTTCTTTAGGAATGTAGTGAAGTAAAAGTTATCAAAATATAAATAGTAAAGTGATGTACAGATACTCCAAAAAACTACTTAAGTAGTATTTTAAGTATTTTTACTTAAGTACTTTACACCACTGCTCAGACAATCCACACACACACACACCACCATGACACCCTACCTTGACCCCCCGGACTCTGAACTCAGTGAGAGCGCGGTGCATCTTGGCTGCAGCGGTGGACATGTCTTTCCCTGAGGCGATGACTTTGACCAGCAGAGAATCAGTTAGTGGGGGGATCACAGCTCCAGGAAGGCAGAGGCTGAGTCTAGGCCGTATCCCCATCCCCTCACCGCTACGGAACACCTGGGAAAAGATGAGGAGAGAGGGATGAGGAGCGGAGGAGGAGAGGAGAGAGGAGAGGAGAGAGAGGAGAGGAGAGGAGGAGGAGAGGAGAGGAGAGGAGAGGAGAGGAGAGGAGAGGAGAGGAGAGGAGAGAGAGGAGAGGGAGAGGGGAGAGGAGAGGAGAGGAGAGGAGAGGAGAGGGGAGGAAGAGAGGGAGGAGAGAGGAGAGAGGAGAGGAGAGGAGAGGGAGAGGGAGAGAGAGAGGAGGAGAGGAGAGGAGAGGGAGAGGAGAGAGGTTGGGGTGAGTGAGAAAGGGGATAGCAACGGTGAGGGGATAGGGGGATATTGGATTATTGAGGAGGAGAAGGATGAGGTCATATTGTATGAGAATACTCAACAACTATCACACTATAACAAAGTGATGAGGGAAGAATTGTATAATTAAACTTTAACCTTCTTAATTGACCTTCGCTAAGCCCCCGCATCCTTGGTTCCGGTTGCAACCTCGGACAACATGTTCCCGGAAGCCTCATTCCCCACTAAACTAGTGAGGAAAACCCCTCACAATAGACCTATGAACTGTGTTTTTAATAAACAATTCCCAATTAAACAGACCATACTAATCAGGGAGACTTCGGGTATGTTGTGGTTGACTGTCATTACAATTGCTTCACGGGAACCTGGTAGAAAATAGGTTTTTTTTAAAGGACGTTTTAATGTGGCTAGCCACAGGATGGCTCTTCTGAATGCCTTGTGTCCACCACTCTGCCCAGAGTGGATGAGAACACACTTTGGTAGATGAAATGTCACTTATGTTATAAAATACATTTACCAAAACAAATATGAATATTCATTTTCGAACCGTTCAGTGGGGTCTTTCTCAAACTCATTAACATTATATCCAAAAAGTCGGATTTTTGTTACCTAATACACTCCAATAATAAGCACCGAGCTCTGTTGACATGGCGGTGCAGATTTCTTGTAGCAACTTTTGAGGATTTTCATATGTCGAGGTGGTCTGTCTTCTAAGGTTGTTTCGGTGGGGTTAACAAAAAGCTAAATTAGCATGACACGGCTGAATCTAAGTGCAAAAGGTGTTCCGTTGACATTTAACAGATGCTTGGTTTTCTTGGAGAAATCTTCAAAAATAACAGAAATTTTGCCATTGATATGAAAAGTGTATACTAAATATGTGTGACGTCTCAAAATCGATATCTATCT